>NC_136496.1:53341486-53516486 GCF_053919585.1 Euprymna scolopes
GCCGCAAACATATTAATTAAAAATAAAAAGAGTGAAGAAAAAGAATTTGAAAAAAAAAAATGTTATTACAAAACAAGAAACACAAAGTTGAAAGAAAACGAATTATTAAGCTTTTTACAAGTGCAAGGGAAATAATTCTGTTTTCTAGTTATTTCCCTTTTGATTAAAGTAATGTTTTTTTTATACTAGCATTTCAGCCCGGCGTTGCCCAGGTGTTTGGAGATGTGTGTTGAGCAAAAAAAAGGTGGTAGTAGGAAGGCAGGCTTGAACCCGTACCGCGAAGGAGGAAAAGAATGGGAAAAAAACGTGACGTCTTTGCTGTTACGACCACTGCCAAACCGGAAGTGACGTAGGTTTAAATTAAGGCTAGACAATTGAAAAGAGGGGATGACTTTCGAAAATATTGTCGAAAAAAGCGACCCTCCCTATTCAAAAGTGTTCAGTTGAGGGTGAAGAAGTTAATGTTTTTAGCTAATTTTTAGGTATTCGTCTAAAGGGTCGGGCTTTAAAATGATTCTGATCTTGTGAAAATCCGTCACGTTTGTTGAAAGTTTTAGGCAGACATGCAAACATACATACATACATTTATATATTGGAAGCTCAAATTTTCGACCTAAACCAATTAAAAAGCTTGCCCTATCTCTGAATACCCTTTATGTAAACTTTCAAATGTTTACACCAGAAATTGTCTGAGTAATTTGGTAGAGACCGCAGAGGTCAAATTTTTTTTAACTTTGACCCCTATTATGACTCCTTAATATTTATTATTTAGGGCTCAAAGCAAGTTATTAAATTAGATCCATGTTCAAGAAAGCTATATCTAAAATTTCAATTGTTTATACCCAAAATTGTTGGAGGAGTTTAGTAGAGTTCTCAAAGGTGAAATTTTTGAACTTTGATCCCTTAACAGCCAAATTTCTGTCCGAAAATGGATTACAAAGATTTTCCCAAATCTCATTATCTTATATATCACATTTTGAGTCCGTAGACTGAAAATTGACAGAGTTATTGCGTAGAGAAATGTACACAGACAGACAGACACTTTCACTTTTATAGATATACTAGCATGGGTGCCCGGCGTTGCCCAGGTGTTTTGAGGTGTATGCTAAGCAAAAAAAAAAAAAACAGGTCAATTTTTTAAACTTTGACCCCTTTTATGACCTCTTAACATTTATTATTTTGGGCTCAAATCAAGTTATTAAGTTAGATCCATGTTCAAGGAACCTATATCTAAAATTTCAAGTGTTTAGACCAAAAATTGATCACATAGATTTTCCCAAATCTCAGTACCCTGTATATCAAATTTCGAGTCTGTAGACTAAAAATTGACAGAGTTATTGCGTAGGGAAATGTACACAGACGGCCAGATACACAGACATACAGACACATTCACTTTTATAGATATACTAGCATGGGTGCCCGGCATTGCCTGGGTGTTTGGAGGTGTATGCTGAGCAAAAAAAAAAAAAGGGTCAATTTTTTTAACTTTGACCCCGAGATTTATTGTTTCTGGCTCAAATCAAGTTATTAAGTTAGATCCATGTCCAAGGAACCTATAAATAAAATTTCAAGTGTTTTGACCAAAATTGTCGGAGGAGTTTGGTACAGTTCTCAAAGGTCAAATCATTGAACTTTGACCCCTTAACAGTCAAATTTCTGGCCCAAAACCGATCACATAGATTTTCTCAAATCTCAGTACACTGTATATCAAATTTCGAGTCTGTAGACTAAAAATTGACAGTTATTGCGTAAGGAAATGTACACAGACACACAGACACGTTCACTTTTATAGATATATAGATAGATTTTAGATATAAATGCTTTTGGTCAAATATAATTCAGAAAAATTTATATTTACCAGTTATTGATGAAAGAGATTTTTTGTGACACTCAGATCTATTCTCTGTAGCAAGACATAATCTCCTGTGAAGGTCAAGTCAGATAGTGGTAAAACTCCTTCTAGCAATAATGTTTGAGACGCCCCTGTGTCTCGTAAGATTTTTATAAGTGTAATCTTATTAGGGTCTCTTATGGAAACACACCATCAGATATGAATTGTTGGTATGTATCTAGGAATGGTTCAGAAACTTTTTTATTTGTATCTGAACTTGAGAGAGATGAGTGAGGGAGAGAATGAATTTTCATTTGTTTTGCGAATGCGTGGGTTTTGCAGGCTGTACTTGCTTCGTTGTCTCTTTTTTGTATCCTGCATTCCGATATCAGGTGATTCTGTCTACCACAGCATGTGTATTTAATTTTTGATTTTGGGAATGGACTTAATCGGTTATGGACATAATTTTTGTTAGAGTGAGACATAAGTAATGGTTTTTTGTGTTAAAATCTAAATGATTACAAGTCATTCTAGTCTTTTCATAACTTTTCCTTAATGTTACATTATGAGTGTCTGTGATTATTGCTGCTTCACTCATGTTTTATTTTTATTTTTCATCCACATTTGTGTTTCTTTGCCGACACATCGCTTACATTCTTCTAATAAAATTAGCTGATGTCATTTTTCATAATCATCATTTATCTTTTCAGCTCTAATCCATCTATTAAATAAATCTGTTTTTTCTAATCCATATATTAAATAAATCTGTTTTTTCTCTGGCGAGTTCAACACAAGTATGATTTGCCAATTTTTAAAAATTTCTGAATTTTAGTCTATACGCCTCTGGAATTAACTCGTATCCATTTAGTATAGCATTTTTTATTTTTTCATAATCTGTGCATTCTTCAATGTCTAGTGCAGCATATATGTCTGCTGTTCGTCCATTTAATACAGATTGTAAATGTGTTGGCCAGATGTCATAGGGCCATCCTAAATTTGTAGCTATCTTTTCAAAAAGAGTGAAATATTTCTCTACCCTTTTTTCATTAAAATGTATTAGTTTTATGTAATGCCCTACATTGAAAGTTGGATTAACAGGTAAGTTATTTGAGTTCTGGTTTGTTTGTATCTCCAATTCTATTTTTTGTAATTCTATTCTTTCTTGGATTTCTAACTTTTTTATTTCTATTTGAAGACGGAAGTTATTGTCATCTGATTTGGCACTATAAAAGTCTAACATATCTCTTTTTATTAGTTCTTCCACAACACTATTTTTAATTTCTGCTTTTTTCATATTTGGATTGATATTCAACTTGAAATAAGCTGCAATCTCTAATAGTTCTGTTTTTCATAACTTGTATAAATTTTCTTTTAATGTAGTAGAATGTGGTCAGAAGCTAAGAAAAATAGAAGTCTTACCGTGGGTGTGCAGCGAGTGAGTTCAGGCCGAGGAAAGGAAAAACAAAGATGGCGGCCAGCATTTTATTACGTGTATTCTCACAAAATCTCGTGTGCGCGCGAAGCTGGAAACTCGGAGGCGCACTGCAGTTTAAGGCCGGTGCCCCTCCCCTTTTTTTTTAAAGAGTATTTAAACAACATGATTAAGCCTTTTAATGACGACGGTGATGTGGTGGCATGGCAAGGATTCAAAAGTTGGACAATGTGGCCGCAGTAATACCACTGTTTCTAGAAGGGGACGCGCTGGCCCTCTATTTGGAGCTCAGCGAGTGAGATCAGGGTGACGCGGACGCCATCAAGGGTCGACTGATCGAAACTTTTGCGGAGGAGCCTTTCAAGGCCTTTAATAAGTTGAAGGAGAAGAGGTGAACTGGTGAATCTGTTGATGTCTATGCGAATGAGATAAGGAAATTGGTTGAGTTGTCGGGCATCAGGAGACACGCCGCGAGTCACCTAGTCAAAATGACATTCATTACCGGGTTCCTGGAAGGGATATCGAAACATTTGCAGCAGGTCCCGGGAGTGGAGACGCTGGATGTGAGTGAGCTGCTCAAAACTGCAAAGATCTTGGTGAGCACCCAGCCCACGGAGTCTGGAGGGACAACAGCAACGGTACAGCAGGATGTGGGCAGGAGTCTGCCGAACCCGAGGGTGGCATGCTTCGAATGTGGGGGACCACACATGAGAAGAGACTGTAGGAAGTTCTTGCAACGGACAGTGTGTTATAAATGTAATCGGAGAGGCCATTTAGCGGTGAAATGCATGAGTTCGGGAAACTGGCAAGGGGAGGCCAAAGCACCAGCGGCCGCCCAATTCGGGAATAGTGGCGCACTCACAGCAGATGCCCAAGCAGAAGATCATGGTGGAAGGACGGGGAGTTATGGCCCTGATCGCACTGGCTGTACCACTACCATGGTGCACACGACCCTGGTCGGAAGATGGAAAGGGAAGGGTGAAGTAGTGGCATTTGATGGGTCGCGAGTGAAGTATCGAGGGAGGAAGAAGACCGTCACTATTGATATTGCTAAACACCGGGTGAGGGTCCACGCAATTGTCACCGATCATCTGGTGCCTGGCGTCCAAGCCATCATTAGAATGGATGTGATATGCCGACTTGGAGGTGTTACCATCACATGCAACAACGTGAGGTTCGGACTAGCTGAGTGCACAGTGACAGAGCAAGCTCCCGGAGGGACCAACAAGGCCGGGGAGGAAAGAAAAATGTCGATCAAAGATCAAGACTTCCAAGCCGAATTCGACAGAGAGTAGTGGACTGTAGAGTTGGCATGGAAACATCAAGCGCCATCGCTGGCAAACAGGGTGGCGTGCTACACTAATTCGCTCAGAAGAGGGGCAGGAAAGGAGTTTGAACAAGGAGTGGACCGATGGATTGGGGAGGGTATACTGCTGTCTTGGACGGATGACGTTGAGTCGGGCATTTTGCTGTTGATGGCTGTTCTGCAACCAACTAAAGGGAAAGTAAGACCGGTCCTGGATTTCCGAGAGCTGAACCAACATGTTGAGTGCCATACTGGAGGTGAGAGAAATTGAATTCCTACTAGACACTGTCCTCGAGTGTCTGAGGTCTCTCTGTACAGGGGTTTGTCAGAACAATCTGGCATGAGGATACTTTTTCCATAGAAGTAAACCCTGACCAAATATTCAAAATCACATAGTATTTGCAGCCCAAATAAGATCTCCTCACTACGGCTACTCCACAGATTTTCCGAGGAATGGTGCACCTTCTCCAAGTGATATTACCTCAAGTAATAGCACGAAGCTTGATACTCCACCAGACTAGACAAATTCTTGTCCTGGAATCCAGTAAGACCATGAGACCAACATGAAAGATATACTACAACATATAAAATGGTTAATTGTGGAGAGGAAAATTATGTTCTCAATTTCTTTACTAACTCAGTGTTTGAGAGATAAAGAACTTTAATGGAACATTCGAATATCTATGTATCTCATATAGACTTCAAGTGTTAGCCCCAGGTTGTGGGACCCTTGATTTCTGAGAACTTCGACTGAAGTAAAATAAAACAAAAAGAGGTGATACCGTAGATGTGTGCAGTGAGACCATTAGAGAATGGATGCAGATGAATGGGACGTCTACGTTGGTAGATCTAAAATCTGCCTATTTGCAACTCCGCATCGCCAAGAAGCTCTGGAAATACCAGTTAGTCAGGTACAAAGGCAAAACCTACTGCCTTACGCAAGTGGGGTTCGGGTTGAATTCAGCACCCAAGATCATGTCAACCATCCTCAGGAAGATTCTGGAAACAATGGGAAAAGGAGATGAGGTAGTGAGTTCATACATAGACGACATTCTTGTGAATGAGACTCTGGTAACTGCCAACGAGGTGGTGGATCATTTGAAGAGGTTTGGGTTGTTTGCAAAAGCGCCGGAAAAATTAGATGGTGGGGCTGCTTTGGGGCTAAGGCTGAAACAAGGTGCGTCGGGCAGCCTAGAGTTTCGAAGGGGAAACGAGATCCCGCAACTGAAGCAAGAGCTCAACAGACAGGAAATTTTTTCCATATGTGGGAAGTTGATCGGACATTACCCTGTTGTTGGCTGGCTTAGACCAGCATGCAGCTACATAAAGAGACACGCCGAAGGAAGAGGATGGGATGATAAAGTGGGAGGAAGAACGGTCGCCATGATGAAAGAGCTCTTGAAAGAAGCAGAACGGCAAGACCCAGTCCGGGGAACCTGGAACGTACCGTGAACATTGGATGGAGTGGTGTGGTGTGATGCAAGCAGCATTGCAACAGGGGTAGTCTTGGAAGTTGGAGGAGTGGTTGCAGAAGATGTGGCCTGGTTAAGGAAGAAGAATGATGTTAACAACATCAATGTAGCAGAATTAGATGCGGTAATCAAAGGGGTCAATCTGGCCTTGAAATGGGGACTGCGTGACATCTGCATCAAAACAGTCTCTGCTACGGTGTTTGCTTGGCTAAAGTCCCTCATTTCAAGCGAAAAAAGGATGAGAACGAAAGGGGCAGCAGAGATGTTAATGAAGCGCAGGCTTGGGATGCTAGCTAAGCTGATGCAGGAGTTTTGTTTGAAGCTTCGCATAGACATGGTGGCTTCTGAGAAGAACCGAGCAGATGCTCTCACAAGATTGAAGAAGAGCTGGCTTGTGCCAAAGAAAGATGTTGTTGCTGCATCAGATCTAGATGATGTTGGCGTGCAAGAGCTGCACAATCTGCACCATAGGGGGGTAGAGAGGACGTGGTACTTGGTGAAGAGTCGACCCGAGTGTCACCAAGGAGCAAGTGAGGCAAGCGGTCAGGACATGCGACAGATGTCAGTCGATTGATCCTGCTCCAAGCACACATGAAGCTGGTCAATTGGAGGTGAGTGGAACCTGGGAGAGACTGGCATGTGATGTCACCCATTACAGGGGTGGACTTTACCTGCCCATGATTGACTGCGGGCTCGGGCGATTTGCCCTATGGAAGAAGCTATGTGGAGGAACAGGCAATGAAATAACGGCATTCCTCGATGAGGTGTTTTTGGAGCGAGTTCCCGTGGAAGAGCTGTTAACCAACAACGTGACCGCATTCAAGTAGGTAACAGTGACAGAAGTATTGAAGAAATGGAATATTTAACAATTTTTCAGAGCTGCCTACAGACCCAGTGGCAACGGGATCGTGGCGAGAAACCACCGCACCATAAAGGCATTTGCGGAAAGAGGAGGCACCTCACCTGAGCAAGCTGTCTTCTAGTATAACATGTCACCTTGATTGGGACAAGTGCCAGAGACGGTTCCGCAACTGTCAACGTTTGCATATTTCTGGAGACATCCCAGGGTTGAGCCAGCAAGCAGAGAGGCAGAGGCGACAGGGACAATTAAACTCGGGGATGAGGTATGGGTGAAGCCACCGGGGGTGCGCTGCAGCACACAATGGAGTAGAGGTCGTGTGACTGGGAGGAACACCAGAAACAACATTGTGGTGGATGGAGTACCGAGGCATATTCTCGACATCAGATCAATGGAAGGCGAAGCAATTGAGGGGAATGTGCAGCAACAGGAAGAGGACGAGACACCTCAGAGGCCAAGTAGAGAGAGGTGACCGCCACAGTGGATGAAAGACTATGAAATATGATCTTGAGATCAGGGGGGCGTGTGGTCAGAAGCTAAGAAAAATAGAAGTCTTACCATGGGTGTGCAAGCAAGTTCAGGCCAAGAAAAGGAAAAACAAAGATGGCGGCCAGCATTTTATTACGTGCGTTCTCGCAAAATCACGTGTGCACGTGAAGTTGGAAACTACAAAACAAGCTTCATTTTTCGGTGCTGGGAGATTCCAGATCTGGCAGGAGAGTAGGTGCAACGGGAGTGGAGATTCTACTTTCTCGGATTTATTCCCTTTTGTATGTTTGACGTGACCCCCCCCCCTCCTCGGGAGGCGCACTCACTGCAGTTTAAGGACCGTGCCCCCCCCTTTTTTTAAAGATAGTATTTTAAAAAATTTTTCTTAAAATGTTTCTATAGAAAAAGGCAGTTTTTTATTATATTTATTATTTTTTATGTATTCCTTCTTTCCAAGTCTTTTTTTTTTTTTTTTTAATTATTTTTATCATTATTCACAGTTTTAATATTTATAATGTTTTAACTATTTTGTTTGTATTTTTAGTAGTTATGAAAATGCAGTCAGTTGTATGTTTATTTTTAAAGGATGAGGTTATCTCCCTTTCATTTGTTTTCAATATTTATGGATGCGTCTGCACTTTTCGATAAGGTTCTTTACTTTTTGTTTTATATTAACTTGCCCGGTCTGGGCGTATGACTAGCAAAGACCACATATCTGACCTTGGTCACTGAAGGCCGAAGGGGCAACCCTTCATACCAACAGTTTCTAATCCTGCTCCCACTTCCCTCCTCTCGGGAGCTGGATCCCCTCTTTCCTTCCCCCTATCTCCACATTAAAAAACGGCCTCCTGCCTAATTTGCTCAGTGGGGAAGCAAATAAATAAAAACTTATATAAATGTATATATTTATTTATTTATCTTCTTTTTCTATTTAGTAATGATTAATTTATTTATTATTTTTACTTTTTTTTTTGAACCATGACAAGCAGTAAAGGTTTATTTTCGATTCCTATATATAGTTTTTGTAAGCGTCTCTTGTTACTTTCTTTTTTTGTGTGTTTAATTTTATATTAGTTTTTATTTTTACTGTAATAAACGAACGGACTACACATTCTTAAAGGTCAATTATTAATCACTTAGATATTACTATTTGCACATTGTAATCTATGTATTAACAGACTAGAACACACGGTTTTATTGTTTTTGTTTACCGATCGTTCGTACGATCACTATATGTTCATATATTTTGATTCTCCCAAAATAAATGTTATTTACGATAAAGATTAGATTAACCAAGTAACATCTAAAATAGACTAACATCCAAATAAGTGTTATTTATGGACCGTATAAAGCCTGCAACAGATTTTGTTTAGTTTCAAAAAAATGTTTATATAAGTTTTAATAGGTTTGACTAAGCCCACAAATTAATATATATATATATATATATATATATATATATATATATATATATATATATATATATATATATATATATATATATATTAAATAGGTTAGTACAAGCCTCCAAATTAATATTGGTTTGATCGAGCCCCCAAATTGATAGGACGAGGCCCCCAAATCAATGTTGGTTCGATCAAGCCCCCAAATTAATATGTTACGGTTTTTGTGTCCCTGTCTAGGGGTAACTGAACGCCGCAAACATATTAATTAAAAATAAAAAGAGTGAAAAACAAAAAAAAAGAATTTGAAAAAAGAAATTTTATTACAAAAAAAAAGAAGAAAAACAAAACAAAGGAGAAAGAAAACGAATTTTTATTACAATCGTAACGGTGCAAGGGGAATAACTCTGTTTTCTAGTTATTTCCCTTTTGATTAAAGTAATAGTTTTTATTTTTATATATATATATATATTTTTAGATATAAATGCTTTTGATCAAATATAATTCAGAAAAATCTATACTGACCAGTTATTGATGAAAGAGATTTTTTCTTTGTATCTTGTTGTCCAGTTCATCTGTTATTTAACGACTCAAATTTGCTTGTGATTTCTTCGGTCAAAGTCATATGGTCTGGACGTCTAAGAACACATCCCAGTCCTGTATTATAACTGACTATAAATAGCAACCGTTCGCTATTTATAGTCGTCGCTAGAGAAACAGAAAAAGAATCTTTTTCTGTTTTACCTTTTGAAAATCTCCAGAGACACCAAAAAAACGTTTTCATTCAAATTTTTAAGTAATACTTTTTATATTATTTTATATAATCTTTTATTTTTATTTCTTTTAATTAAGTAATTTATTACATTTTATATTATTATATAATATTTTAAGTATTTTTATTTTGTTATAATTATTAATTATATTAATAATTATTTTTATCATGTGTCATTATTTGGATAATTAATATTATCATTTGTGTAAGAAATGATAATTTCTTCATATCGTAAGAGGAATATACATCCGCCTATGACAACATATAACTCATTAGATAAGTAAGGTAACGCTTTAGTGCTAAATATCCCCAAGGGCTTGAAGGTTTTCTCAGGAGACTCAACTTGTACAGTATTACTGGATGAATATTCATATGGTTAGATTATTCTTAGTTAAAAGGCTGTTCTTGAAAGCTGTACATCAAAACATCATATCAATGTTGGTGTGCGTCAGGGGTCGATACTTGGACATATTATTTCTGATCTTCATATTATTTCTGATGCAATCATGCCTGAGATGAATATAACTGCTGATCATACAATGCTCTGTTCTTGCCCTTTCTCCCTACAAATGGTCAATTAAGATAATACAAAAATGAGGAAGGATACGTGAAGGACTGTAAAACAAAAAATCAGCAACCCCATTTGGACTCCACACAGAAAGTGACACATGATAATAAGGTGTTTTCAATATTGATGGAAAGATTGAACTGAATGTAACCAGTTCTGAATAGCTGAGAAAAAAACGGATGTGGCTAGGTGCAGTGGTGGACTGGAATGAAGGATAAGCAAACATCTAGGATTTGAGGGAATGGCAGTTGATATCAGGTTGACAAGAAAGTTCTTGTGGTTTTTAACTTTTAAATTCATATGAACAAATCTCGGATCAAACAAAAATTTATTAATTGAAATAAGCACCATCGGAATCAATGCAAAACAAGTGTATTTATGTCAGTAATGTAAAAATCTTGTGTTCAGGTGGCAATGAAGTCGCTGAAGGCATTTTTGATATTGCTTAGGTTCTTGAAGCATTTCTCAGGCAGAAAGTTGTCGAGATGCTTGAAAATGTTGTAGTCAGTAGGTGAGAGATCTGGAGAGTATGGTGGATGAGGCATAGTTCCATAACCCAATTCATTTAACTTCTGCAAGATCATTTTAGTAATGTGCATTTGGGCATTGTCGTGGAGAAGAATTGGGCCTTTTCTGTTGACTAATGCTGGGTGTTGTTGCCGAAGTTTCTGATGCATTTCATCTATTTGTTGATGGTGCTTCACTGCTGTAATAGTTTCACATTCAAAAAACTGTAATGGATGAGACTGGTTGCAGACAAACAGTCAGTATGAACTTCTTTTGGTGCAACACTGGCTTCAGGATGTGTCGTGGAGCTTCGTTGGTGTCTAACCACTGAGCTGTGCATCGCCAGTTGTCCCAAAGAACCCACATTTCATTGTAATTAACAAGCCAGTTGAGAAATAGGTTGTTTTTTCTTTTGTAAAAGAAGGGAAGATAGCTCTACATAACAGCGTTTCTTTTGATTATCGTTTAATTCATGAGGCGCCCATTTACCAAGTTTTTTTGTCTTTCCAATCTCTCTCAAGTGGTTGGAAATCATTGTATATGTTACGCCTAATTCAGAAGCAAGTTCTCGAACAATTGTGCATGGATTGGCTTTGACTGAGGCTCTTGATCGTTGTCAACATCTGATTGCTGATCACTATGCACATCATCTTCAAGACTCTTGCTACTGCCACGAAAATTTCTTAAACCACTTTTGTGCTGTGCGTTCAGTAGTGGTTCTTAGACCAAATGCTTTGTTAACATCACAAGCTGTTTTAGCAGCTTTTTGGCCTATCTTTATTTGAAATAAGAAAACTGTATGAATTTGCTTTTTTCCATTTTGTATGCAATGTTTTGAAAAGAAGACATAATTGTTTTAAAACGATTGTAATTTAAACAATCAGATGGAATGAAAAACACTGTTTAAAATGATATATAAAGTAAAGGTATTATAATGAAAACTTATTTGAAATCAAAATTAAAATTTCCATAAGAACTTTTATGCCCATCATTAGTTGAAGACTGAAGATTGAATAGGTAAGATGGCTTTGAGTGGATTATAATGATCTCGACATGCAGATGATCTCATGTCTTAGACTTGGGAAATGGGAGGCCTCACTCAGATGTAATTACTAACGATAGGACCTCAAAAACACACGTATGCCTGTGTTCAACAAGTTGTTCTTACACGATTTCTGTTACTAGAAGGCAAATTATAAACTAGTACTTGTGATTGGCTAGAATCGACACAGCTGAAAAATAAGATGAAAACAAAGACTCACTCTAACTTTTAGAATTAGACTGTCAAATTGAGCAGAAATAGATTGAGAAAAATACTTATAACATTTAAAAAGGTGTTTTTGAAGGCTTGTCAATGCAGAAATTATTCAGTCATTGGAAACAGATTAATAAATAATGATAAATAATTCAAAAGGTTCAGTAATTTTCAATAACTATTTACCTGACTGTAAATGGTATATTTCCTCAAACAGAAAACAACAGCATAGAGAGTTGATCTACATTTCTTACCTCTTGAAAATGGAGTATACCCTCAAAAATATTTGAAGAAATATACCATTTACAGTAAGGTAAATAAATACTTATTGAAAATTATTGAACTCTTTGAATTATTTATCATTATTTATTTCTTTGTTTCCAATGACTGAATAATTCCTACATCAAAAAGCCTTCAAACACACCTTTTTATTTGATAAACAATGCTTCAAGCAAACTACAACATGCTTCTTACTTGTGACATTTGTTTATTCTTTTAATTTTAATCCTCTTTCAAATAGTATGTGTGAAATTAAGTTTGTCATTATTTTATAATTCATGATTCTCATAAAGTTTAGTGTCTTGAATCGATCATAACATTTTATTTGTATTTAAATGAAAATTTCTTTTTCAAATGCTCCAAGAATTCTGAAATCCTGATTTTATTGAAATATTACCTAGTTCACTATTTGTCAAGAATTCTGAAATCCTGATTTTATTGAAATATTACCTAGTTCACTCACTTCCAGTCTAAACATAAAAACTAGTGGGTGAATTTGGATGCTTCCGAACTGAAGTAGTTAAACTGAAAAGAAACTAACATTAATGTTTTCTTTTGTGATTCAGCTTGAACGTGGACCACCTGCTTCTCTGGGAAACTCACCATTTATTGCTTCTGAACCGATTCCTTCATTGACAGGCGTGGCTGATGAATATGAGCCACTGCGTCCAAATGAATATGAAGAAATTGTCAAGAAAAGACGTGAACAAAGGCAAAAAGAACGAGATGAAGAAAAAGTGAAAAAAGATCAAGATCGTGACGAAACAATGTCCAGGTATTTACTTTACTCATTTCCTGTTATTCAGTTTCTATTTGGAAGCGGACTATTTTATAGCAGTGATAAAAATCAAGTCCAAATTATAAGCAGAACTTGACTGTTTAACATTTCCAGAGATTAAGTCTAGCATTTAGGCTATCAACTCCACAGCTTTGTTTTTATCATCACATTTTCTTCTTTTTTTTTAATTGAATTCTGCAAATTTCATTTATTAAAAACAAAAACAAATGGAGCTTCAAAGAATATGTTTGTCCTCTTTAATATCAAAACTCTATGCATAATAAGTTTGATATTTGAAAGTAGTGACAATGTGATATGAGTTGCAAATTTCACAGCTTGTAAAATGTCAAAAAAACACGATATATATATATATATGTGTGTGTGTGTGTGTGTGTGTGTGTATTTTTTAAAATATTTTTGTTTAGAAAGTTATATATATACAATTCAGATTAAAAAAAAAATGAACTTTACTTGAAAAAATGTATTTTTGTAAAAATCAAAGTTTTGACGATCATAGCATCTTTGTCAGAATTAGGACCAGTTTGTTTATTTTTTTTTCTTCTTCAGTGTCACAATGAAAAATAATAAATAAAATCTGTGTGTTGTTCTTTATTGGTGATATTTACAAATGTACAAAATAGGAGGAATGCATTGGCGTGTGTGAATTAGTGAAGATTTTTCTTTTTCGTGTGACATTGTGCCATGAGGAAGGAAAAAAAAGAAAAAACACAGATTGGTCCTAAACCTGATGAAAACACTACAGAAAAAATTTGATTTTAAATAAATAAATATTTGTTTATTTAAAAAAAAATCTGTACTGCATATTGGCTAAATATAAGTTTATAAAGGTAAACTTGCATATTTCAATTTAAATTCCAAACTGGAGAAAACAAAATCCTCACTATATATATATATATATATATATATATATATATATATACATATATATATATATATATATATATATATATGACTTGTTCCAAAAGTAATGCCTCCTACTTTTTATCCTGCCCGAATGAATCAATAGCGATTGCAAATTGCATTGTTGTGATATCTGAACTCATGCATTCATGACTTGTAAATTTCGTCTCTCTATTGTAGATATTGATGATGAAAGACTCTAAGAAAGCAACCACTGGCATGCATATGAGTCAGAAGCAGTGTTGTATCATTGAATTCCTGACAAAGTGCATTGAAATGGTAGTGACTATGTAGAAAAATATATTCTGGAGTATAAAATGTTGTTCCGTTGCTTCCGTTTTTGTAGTTCTTCAACTTTTTGAGTTAAAAAAATAGGTTGCTTTACTGTTGAAACAGCCCCCCATACATACATACATACATATATATATATGTATATATATATATATATATATATATACATGTATATATCTATATATATAAAAGCGCAAATGTATGTATGTTTGTATGTTTGCTAAAACCTTTTGACAGACAGAACAAAAATTCACAAATTTGGTCTCATATGAAAGCCCCACTCTCCGGGCGACAAATATCAAATTTTGGGCCCGAAAGGTCCAATCTAAGTTACTCAACCGACCCTTTTTCTACAGGGCCCTCCTCCAAAAAGTGACATTTTAACAATATTTATACGTAATTTAATAAACGCTGAGTCATGTCACGTGACCTTGACGTAAGCAAGCTGTAATGGCGGTATGTATATGAAAACATTGACTATCGGTAAAAAAGACGACTATCATACACATCAAAATACAAAAATTTCACGTTAGGAAAACGTTACCAAAGTTATTAGCAGGTTTAAAAATAGTTAGATACGATAGTTAAACGAAAAATAACAAGCCAAAAATGTGTAGTAAAAAAAAAAATATGCTTACAAAAAATACTAACGATTGATGTTTCTCCCCCAAAAAAAACAAAGCCAGACGCCATTTTCTTTTTTAGTAACACTCTTTAGAGTAAGGAAGATAAAGTGAGAGAGAGATACAGGGAAAGAGACACACACACAAACAGAGAGAGAGAGAGATGTCTAGACAGGAAACGAGATTTAAAGGCCAAGTAAAAAAATAAGACGCGTGTTATATATTTTTCATATATTAACTAATTCTATTTAGAGGGAGGAAGGTGGCAGGCATAATGTGAGTTAGGGGGAGGGGGGCGAAAGATCAAACCGCTTTATTTCTAAGAACAGATGGTATTTATTTGCTCCCCCACTGAGTAAATTAGGCACAAGGCCGTTTTTAATGTGAGGTAAAAACCAGCTCCCCTAAAAGTAGGCAAAAAGGGGGCACTCTGGTTACCAAAAATAATAATTGTCCCAGTATAGAGGGTTTCCCCTCCATTGACTGGTACAAATTATCTTAAGTGCAGCATCTGAAGAACAGATGGTATTTATTTGCTCCCCCACTGAGCAAATTAGGCACAAGGCCGTTTTTAATGTGAGGTAAAAACCAGCTCCCCTAAAAGTAGGCAAAAAGGGGGCACTCTGGTTACCAAAAATAATAATTGTCCCAGTATAGAGGGTTTCCCCTCCATTGACTGGTACAAATTATCTTAAGTGCAGTATCTGCCGGAACAGATACTACATTTGATCTTATTTATTTATTTTATTGAAGTCAAAAAATGAATTTACAATATCAAATTATAAAAACAAAAATTAACACAACAAAATTAGGCACAAGGCCCTATAAGAAATTGGGAGGGGGAGGGTACAGGGTCTTTTTGACTATCTAACAGATGAAACTTTGAAGTCTTACTCTTGATTGGCAACATTTACCAAAATACCTCAATCACTCTGTGGATCTTAATCTAACTAATACCCCAGCGTTCAGTGTAAAAAATAACTTATGTACAATTTTGTAAAAACTTATCTGTGTGTTGTGTGTGCATTTTTTTTTTTTTTTTTTTTTTTTTTTTTTTGTGTGTATATGCATGTGTGAGAAAATAAAGTTCGATTTCATTAGAAAGAGTTCTTGAATTAATTTGGAATAAAATGTTCGTGGAGTGGGAATAAGCTAATAAAAATGTTCATTTCAAAAATTAAGGGAAAAAACTACTAATGTGTTGTTAGTAAGACCCCCCTGTACTATTCTATGTGGTTAGATTTCCCACTGTTTTCCGGGGAACCGAAAACAAGCAGGGCCTCCCTAATGGGTTTGGGGAAATGGCCTTAATAGAGGTGGGAGAAAATAAAGCAACGGATGGAGGGGGTAGGAGGGTGACCTCTGAGTAGGGGAGCGACCGGGGACATCAGAAAATAAACCTGAGGAGCAGAGGGGTTGGGCAGACTCAGAGGTTCTCTAATACCAAAAAATAAAATCAGGGACAGGATCTCATTTGTACCACCAGTCAAGAGTTACTTTACTGAACTTATGCTAACCTAGGCGGGATGGGTTCCGTAGGACCCAGCACCGCCCATGCCATGCCTAAGGAGGGAACACGTATTGAAACTTGGCTCCTCGACGGATGCACAAACTAGTGCTGTGCACCCACCTCTTGTCAAATTCCACTCTAGGCAACCTCTTCCAATCGCATCTGATCTTTACTTTAAGCAAATGTTTAAAGTAAACAATCAGATCCCGATCCGGAACAGATGTCCCTTCGCGGACCAACTTGAGGCGCGTGATCCAGATGGTAATGCGCGCTACTGCTAGGATCGCCAGAAAAACCAAACTTTCCTCCCTGGGGAACGGCGGCTCCATGTTGTACACAAAAGTTCCTACGTCGAGATCGAGCAGACACTCGGCATCGATGCGAGCTGTTACCCCCTCGACGTACTTTAAAAGGGGCTGTATCCGGCTGCAACTAAAAAACGCGTGCTCGATAGTTTCGGGCTCGCGTTCGTCACAGCACGGACAGAAGCGCCTGGTATGTTCTTTATACCGGAAAAGTTCGTCGAAGAGGGGCAGCGCATTTCGGACCAGTCGCCAAGTCAGGGAGAATTCCGAGTTATTCAGAATCTCCCGTCCCGGCGCCCAACACCATTGAGAACGGACAACCTTCATCGACCATCCCATCCGCCTACAAAGTGGATCCTTCGCGGTCCCCTCCACTAAATCCCGATACAGTTCCTTCCTTGGCTGATCGAGGACACTGGTCCCCGGCAAAGCTCTAAGAGCGGTCCGGCATTCGGAGAAGAACTTGGACTCCCCCTTCGGTCTACGACGACCTTCTACCGAAGGGTTGGGTTTGAGATTGGGAAACGAGTTCTCAACCACAGGGACCCAAGGAGCGTCTCCTTCAAGCGAACGACCCAGGAAAGCCAATCTCTCGGCGTTTCTGTGACACAAGAGACTGGGCTGACTCAGGCCTCCCTCGCTCGGACGTTGAACACAGACCTCTCTGCAGACATAGTGCTTACCCTCGTTCCACAAAAGTGAATCGAGGCGCCCTTGTAAGCGGGTTAGGCGTTCTGCAGGGAGAGGAAGTACAGACAAACAGTAAAGGATGAGCGGAAAGACGTATGTAGCACACGCCTCCGCCCGACCCTTCAAGGACAATTTCCTTCCAATCCAAGTCTTGACTGACGATTTGACCTTAGACTGTACTTCCGACCAATTCTTTTCCAGCTGAAGTCCCGGTCCAAACCAAACACCGAGAATACGGACCGGTCCATCGGTCCAGCTGAAAATACCTGGAAGCGAGTTTACCCCGGTCCAGGCCCCCAACCGCAGGCCAGCAGACTTGCTACGGTTGAAGATGGCCCCTGTTACTTCTTCGTATCGAGCGAGCGCCTCGACCACCGCTTGAATGTCCATGAGGCAAGACACAAACACGGTGACGTCATCGGCGAACGCGGAAACCCTGGCTCGTGTGCCTCCAGGGAGAGCTATTCCGCGCAGGACTGGTGTAGTCGCCTCATCCCTTAAATTGCGAAGGAGGGGTTCCAACGCCAGGACATACAGCAGAGGCGACAGCGGACAACCCTGTCGCACCGACCGAGAGACAGCGAATGACTCCGATAGCTTACCGTTGATCTGCACCGCCACCGTTGGCCTGTCATACAGAACAAAGATCCACTTGCGGAAGTCCGGATTAAATCCGGTGGCCTCTAACACAGATCCTAGGAACCGATGGTCGACCCTATCGAATGCCTTGGACTGATCTAAACTGATCAGCGCGGCTTCGGCGTCGTCTTCTGTACCCTCTATGATCGAGCGTATCAAATGCAAATTGTCTTGAATTGATCTCCCCTTCACAGCATAAGTCTGGTCTGGTTCGATCAAATCAGTGATGACAACCTGCAAGCGATTCGCAAGAATCTTTGCCAAAATCTTTAACTCTGTGTTTAGCAGAGTCAAGGGCCTAAAATCATCAAAGTTTTCCCTCCCGCCATGCCGTTGACCTTTCCTCAGCAATGTGATCACACCCTTGGTCACCTGTCCAGGGATGGAGCCCTGGGCAAACCAATGGTTGAACATATCCTTCAGAAGAGGGACCAACATGGGCGACAGCCTCAAGTAAAACTCGTAGGGTAAACCATCAAGCCCCGGAGATTTGTTATAGCCGACCTGCTTCAACGCAGTAATGACCTCATGTTCAGTAATAAGACCATCACAGCTAGCCGCTCGAGCCGCCGTGAGGCGGGGCGAGTCAGCCAAATAGCTGCCAAACTCATCAACCCTGAGCCTGGGTAGTTGGGTGAAGCGCACCGATAGATGCTCCCGAAACCCCTCGCAGATCTCCCGAGTCGATACTAAAGCGTGTCCTTCCAGGTTATGTACTTTACGAATGTACCCATCCGAACCGCGCCTTAAAGCAGCCTTACGCTCAACGGCGTCAACATTCACAGCCTCGTTAGAAACTTTGTTTAACCTAGCCCTAACTACTTGACCTTCATACCGCTCGCTAGCCAAGCGGTTGAGATCTTGTTTAGCTAGTGCTAACTCTAGGGGATCCCCCCCTTCCACCGCCCGGGTCAGCTTATCCTCTAAGCGCCTCTTTGCCTCAGCCTTATCTAACGCGAGGGGTTGGCTATACTTGACAGAGAAGCGCCTAATTTTAGCCTTAAGACTAACCCACCACTTATTCCCTGTAACCGCCCCCACTAAAGCCCTCTGAATTAGCTCAGTGACCTTCAACCGGTAGTCCTCCAGCTCCAACAAGGAGTTGTTGAACTTCCATATCCGGCCAGTTTAGGCCTAGCACTCAAGTTCAAACGGGCCATAACAAGTTTATGGTCCGAGTGTCCTAATAAGTGGAACGTGGGGCAAGATAGGAAGTCTATGTCGCCTCTTCTAACTAACATCCGATCCAAGTAAGTACTCGGATGGGAAGGCACTACAGAATGCCACGTCCACATCTCCCGCCCTGGATGATCAAGACGAAATCTGTCGACGAGATCGCACGAAGCCATCAGGTCAGACAGAGTGCTGTCACACCACGCCGACCCACTAGCCCCCCCGACCTTATCTATACTGGGATCAAGGATTGCATTCCAATCACCCATTAAAACTAACCGTTCCGGATCCACTAAGAAGCCCTCCAACCGTCGAAAAAAGGTTGCCCTCTCTACAGCAGCATTGGGAGCATAAACAGCAACAATCCGAAAAACACTACAATTAACAGCAACATCAACAACAAGCGCCCGCCCGTCCTCGCCTGCGTGAACAACATTCACCGACGCTGACAGGGTGCGTTTCACTAGCAAGGAGATTCCACGACTATAAGTATTGCCATATGCTAAGTAAACATCGTAATCGTTTACCAGCACCTGACAATCCTCGTCACAAACAAAGTGGGTCTCCTGGATAGCGGCGATATCTACCTTAAGGGACACCAGGTCTCTCACAACGCGCGAGGCCTTGCTTCGACACCTGATGCCCCTCACATTAAATGTAGCCAAGTTTAAAGCCATGTTCACTTACCTTAGGCAGTGTCACAGACGGGTCTGAAGTCCTCGGGAGTGAGGACGTAGCAGGCTTGCCCAAGGCTTCCGGTCAGCAGCTCCGCAGAAGGTAATCCATCCTTGGCAACGCCTCCCACGTCCAGGGGAAAAGTTAGTTTTAATGCCCTGTATAGGGAAGGATGGACATACAGGGGTGTGCGACCTTCGCATTTCACTGATAAGTTTTTAAGAGACGGGTGGTCCATGTCGACAAGCTGTTGGCCTGGTATTGCCTCCTTGGCTGCCTCCAGCATTGCCCATAGACCCTCCGTTCTCGAGTCCTTGTTGGCCCTTACAAAAGTTGTCAGTAAGGGGGCATCTTTAAAACAGTGCGGTTGTGTGACTCTGTCACCATCCACATATAAAAAGTTTTGGAGCTTGTTGAAACGGACCTTCTGCTTTCCTTTCAGTTCTGGTGTAATCCGCTGAAGGTCCGTTTCGCATATCCTGCCTCCTGGCAGGAATGGCAGCTTCTTAGTTCTTTCTGTTCTCACCGCCGGGGAGGGGTTCTCTTGATGCTGAGTAGGGGGAGAGGTTTTTGGGGAGAGAGTGTTTTGTTCTGTAGCGACGTTAGTGGACTTGTCGAAAGACACGGGGCACGGAGCATCTATCGGCGTGTTAGGGAGTGCGGGCGAGGGGGATGTTTGTAGCTTAGGCTGCGGAGTCGAAGAGGAGACGGGGCGCAGCGACTGATTTTCAGCTGGTAAGTCAGTCTCTGTGGGGGTTTGGTGGTCTGCCCTCATTTTCCGGCTCTTTCTCCTCCTAGCTCTTCTTATTTCTGTAGCGCTCAGCGCTGTCTTGGTCGGTGAGGCTTCTTCCTCTTCCTCCGACACTGCTTCCTCCTCGGATTCTTGAAGTTTTCTTTTATTCGAGGAGGCTGGTACTTGTGTGTCCATGTTGGTGACTTCTTTTCCATTGTCTTCGGGTTGGGCTGTTATCGCTACTTGAGTGCAGGGCTGTTTGCTGGTCTTGCCCTTTTTCGCGACCGTCACCCATCCCTGTTTGGCTTCTGGGGGGTTTGTGGTCTTAGCTGGAGCGGGGGCCATGACTGCGGTTTTGGACGCCTCCGGTTTTCTGCTGGCTGCTTTCCGTTTTGGGCAGTCCTTGGCCATATGGCCCTGTTGTTGGCATTGCCAGCAGTGGGGCCTCCTCCCTTCGACTATCAAGGAGAGCGTCCAATCCCCAAACTGGATCGTGGCCGGGATGCTGAAGAAGCCCACCTTATCCACCACCATCTGCACCTTGTAGTCGCCGGTCATGATGTTTCTCTGATCGCGGCAGGGCGTGACCTCCTCGACATCTCCATATTGGCTGAGGATGGCCCCCCGCTGTCTTGCTCCCATGTAGCAGGGGACGTTCAGTACCGACACCACTGTCCTTCTTTTGTTAAGGTAAACCGGATGTAGTTTTATATTTTTTGATTGGTGGTTTGCCTTAGCAAGTCTAACGGCGTCTTCTGGGGTGGGGAGCAGGACATCCCACATGGCATAGCTTTTCCTGCAGATGTAGTTCGCAGGGATGTTCTGCTCCATCAGGATCTTCACCATTGTTTCTTTATTGATCCCTGTCAGGCTTCTGGTCTTAGTGTCAGAGGTGATTAGAGATAACACTCTCTTCTCTAGACTTTCCACCTGACCTGGGAGTGGCTGAACAGTGTTTCCTTCCGTGACGCTTTTGTATGTCGAGAGGAAGAGGTCACGGTATTCCTGAGGAGTCATTTTCTCCTCTTCTTTCTGTCCCCATGCTGCAACTCCTCCTTGTTGTATGTTCGATGGACCAGGAGCTGGGGGAGCGGTGACAGGCGCTTTCTGCTTGGTGGAGGAAGAACTGGTCATAGAGTTGGGGGTCTGACCTTTTCCAGGCAGGGTGGGCCAGTCCGCAGTTGATGAAGCGTGCTGGCTCCCCCGACTTTCCGGGTCCTTCTCCGTCCTCTTCTTCTGTGGTTGGGCCGCTTTCTCCTTAGATATAGGACGTTCCGCTTCTGGGGAGGTCATCGTAGTTTTAGTAGCGGCCTCTGCTTTCGATATCTCTTCCGTATGCGACGTGTTGTTGCCGGTCGAGATATGCCTTGTTTGTTCGGCTGCTTGTTTACTGCCGTTGCCCTCTTGGGGAATGTTCGAGGGTGACGGATCCACCATGTCCTCCTCGAATAATGACTGTAAGGAGGAGATGGTTGCACTGAACAGCTCTTCTTCAGTATCCTTAGAGGAGTTGTTCTTTCCCTTTTCCCCTACGGTTGTTGGGGAGTCCCTCTTTTGGGGAGCGGAGTGGCGTTGTACTGGTGTTGCCACCGTTGCTTTTGGGCTCTGGGGTGTCACTTGTCCGTGCCCCTCTTCCTTTTTTCCAACTGGCAAACTTGAGCCCGCTTTTGTATTCCGGTTGCCCTCGTGGGGAGCCGTCTGCTCCTTTTTGGTAGTTTCACTGGGGGTTGCCGCGGGCTGCGGCCCTACCCCTCTGCTTCCATCCAAGGTCGCCGCGGGCTGCGGCCCTACCTTGGCACCATCATCCAGCTTGCTCTTCATCTCTCCACTAGCCCGGGGCCGGGAATTGACTCCCTTTTCCGGGGATTTCTCAGGGGGAGCGATGTCACGCATTTGGGGTGAGGTACCCCGCCTGCTTGGCATCGTGGTGGGGGAGTTGGCCGCTTACGCAGACCAGGCCTGGGAGGGAGGAAAAGTAAAACAGTATGGGGGACAAAGGGATGGAGGGGGTGGCCAGGGGTGAAGAGAGACAGAGTTTTGACCTCCCCTTGCGGGGGAGTCGGGTTAGTCAGCTCGATCCCCCCTTGCGGGGGGAGAGCAGAGAAGATAGACGCAGTGGTGGCTAGCGGGTCAGAGTGCCGCGTCGCAATTAAGAGGAGAGAGGGAAAGGCATCTTTGCCCAGAGAGAAGGCAAAAACGAAGGTATTAACCCCAAAACCCTTCCCACAAACAACCCCAACAGGAAGCGACAAAGAGACCCGGTCTGCTCGATCCAACGGGAGAGCAGCGAAGGAAGACAAAGACTAGCGGGTCAAAGTGCCGCTAGTTAATTAAGAGGGAGAATTAGACATTCCTCCCAGAGAGAGGGAGAAAAGAAGAACTTAAATCTACTTAAAACTAAAACTTAAGACTAAAACCTTAGACTATGCTGAAGGTCCTGACTCCCCAAAGGAGGGGGTCTGGTCCTTGCAGACGTGAAAAAATGCCTTGAACCTGGCTCAAGAGCCCGGTGGCAGATCCCCTCTCAGACAATTGGAAGAGCAAAAGTTTCGTAAGCTGCAAGAACAGATACTACACTTTGATCTTATTTATTTATTTTATTGAAGTCAAAAAATGAATTTACAATATTAAATTATAAAAACAAAAATTAACACAACAAAATTAGGCACAAGGCCCTATAAGAAATTGGGAGGGGGAGGGTACAGGGTCTTTGTGACTATCTAACAGATGAGACTTTGAAGTCTTACTCTTGACTGGCAACATTTACCAAAATACCTCAATCACTCTGTGGCTCTTAATCTAACTAATACCCCAGCGTTCAGTGTAAAAAATAACTTATGTACAATTTGTAAAAACTTATCTGTGTGTTGTGTGTGCATTTTTTTTTTTTTTTTTTTTTTGTGTATGTGCATGTGTTAGAAAATAAAGTTCGATTTCATTAGAAAGAGTTCTTGAATTAATTTGGAATAAAATGTTCGTGGAGTGGGACTATACTAATAAAAATGTTCATTTCAAAAAATAATAAGGGAAAAAACTACTAATGTGTTGTTAGTAAGACCCCCCTGTACTATTCTATGTGGTTAGATTTCCCACTGTTTTCCGGGGAACCGAAAACAAGCAGGGCCTCCCTAATGGGTTTGGGGAAATGGCCTTAATAGAGGTGGGAGAAAATAAAGCAACGGATGGAGGGGGTAGGAGGGTGACCTCTGAGTAGGGGAGCGACCGGGGACATCAGAAAATAAACCTGAGGAGCAGAGGGGTTGGGCAGACTCAGAGGTTCTCTAATACCAAAAAATAAAATCAGGGACAGGATCTCATTTGTACCACCAGTCAAGAGTTACTTTACTGAACTTATGCTAACCTAGGCGGGATGGGTTCCGTAGGACCCAGCATCGCCCATGCCATGCCTAAGGAGGGAACACGTATTGAAACTTGGCTCCTCGACGGATGCACAAACTAGTGCTGTGCACCCACCTCTTGTCAAATTCCACTCTAGGCAACCTCTTCCAATCGCATCTGATCTTTACTTTAAGCAAATGTTTAAAGTAAACAATCAGATCCCGATCCGGAACAGATGTCCCTTCGCGGACCAACTTGAGGCGCGTGATCCAGATGGTCATGCGCGCTACTGCTAGGATCGCCAGGAAAACCAAACTTTCCTCCCTGGGGAACGGCGGCTCCATGTTGTACACAAAAGTTCCTACGTCGAGATCGAGCAGACACTCAGCATCGATGCGAGCTGTTATCCCCTCGACGTACTTTAAAAGGGGCTGTATCCGGCTGCAACTAAAAAACGCGTGCTCGATAGTTTCGGGCTCGCGTTCGTCACAGCACGGACAGAAGCGCCTGGTATGTTCTTTATACCGGAAAAGTTCGTCGAAGAGGGGCAGCGCATTTCGGACCAGTCGCCAAGTCAGGGAGAATTCCGAGTTATTCAGAATCTCCCGTCCCGGCGCCCAACACCATTGAGAACGGACAACCTTCATCGACCATCCCATCCGCCTACAAAGTGGATCCTTCGCGGTCCCCTCCACTAAATCCCGATACAGTTCCTTCCTTGGCTGATCGAGGACACTGGTCCCCGGCAAAGCTCTAAGAGCGGTCCGGCATTCGGAGAAGAACTTGGACTCCCCCTTCGGTCTACGACGACCTTCTACCGAAGGGTTGGGTTTGAGATTGGGAAACGAGTTCTCAACCACAGGGACCCAAGGAGCGTCTCCTTCAAGCGAACGACCCAGGAAAGCCAATCTCTCGGCGTTTCTGTGACACAAGAGACTGGGCTGACTCAGGCCTCCCTCGCTCGGACGTTGAACACAGACCTCTCTGCAGACATAGTGCTTACCCTCGTTCCACAAAAGTGAATCGAGGCGCCCTTGTAAGCGGGTTAGGCGTTCTGCAGGGAGAGGAAGTACAGACAAACGGTAAAGGATGAGCGGAAAGACGTATGTAGCACACGCCTCCGCCCGACCCTTCAAGGACAATTTCCTTCCAATCCAAGTCTTGACTGACGATTTGACCTTAGACTGTACTTCCGACCAATTCTTTTCCAGCTGAAGTCCCGGTCCAAACCAAACACCGAGAATACGGACCGGTCCATCGGTCCAGCTGAAAATACCTGGAAGCGAGTTTACCCCGGTCCAGGCCCCCAACCGCAGGCCAGCAGACTTGCTACGGTTGAAGATGGCCCCTGTTACTTCTTCGTATCGAGCGAGCGCCTCGACCACCGCTTGAATGTCCGTGAGGCAAGACACGAATACGGTGACGTCATCGGCGAACGCGGAAACCCTGGCTCGTGTGCCTCCAGGGAGAGCTATTCCGCGCAGGACTGGTGTAGTCGCCTCGTCCCTTAAATTGCGAAGGAGGGGTTCCAACGCCAGGACATACAGCAGAGGCGACAGCAGACAACCCTGTCGCACCGACCGAGAGACAGCGAATGACTCCGATAGCTTACCGTTGATCTGCACCGCCACCGTTGGCCTGTCATACAGAACAAAGATCCACTTGCGGAAGTCCGGATTAAATCCGGCGGCCTCTAACACAGATCCTAGGAACCGATGGTCGACCCTATCGAATGCCTTGGACTGATCTAAACTGATCAGCGCGGCTTCGGCGTCGTCTTCTGTACCCTCTATGATCGAGCGTATCAAATGCAAATTGTCTTGAATTGATCTCCCCTTCACAGCATAAGTCTGGTCTGGTTCGATCAAATCAGTGATGACAACCTGCAAGCGATTCGCAAGAATCTTTGCCAAAATCTTTAACTCTGTGTTTAGCAGAGTCAAGGGCCTAAAATCATCAAAGTTTTCCCTCCCGCCATGCCGTTGACCTTTCCTCAGCAATGTGATCACACCCTTGGTCACCTGTCCAGGGATGGAGCCCTGAGCAAACCAATGGTTGAACATATCCTTCAGAAGAGGGACCAACATGGGCGACAGCCTCAAGTAAAACTCGTAGGGTAAACCATCAAGCCCCGGAGATTTGTTATAGCCGACCTGCTTCAACGCAGTAATGACCTCATGTTCAGTAATAAGACCATCACAGCTAGCCGCTCGAGCCGCCGTGAGGCGGGGCGAGTCAGCCAAATAGCTGCCAAACTCATCAACCCTGAGCCTGGGTAGTTGGGTGAAGCGCACCGATAGATGCTCCCGAAACCCCTCGCAGATCTCCCGAGTCGATACTAAAGCGTGTCCTTCCAGGTTATGTACTTTACGAATGTACCCATCCGAACCGCGCCTTAAAGCAGCCTTACGCTCAACGGCGTCAACATTCACAGCCTCGTTAGAAACTTTGTTTAACCTAGCCCTAACTACTTGACCTTCATACCGCTCGCTAGCCAAGCGGTTGAGATCTTGTTTAGCTAGTGCTAACTCTAGGGGATCCCCCCCTTCCACCGCCCGGGTCAGCTTATCCTCTAAGCGCTTCTTTGCCTCAGCCTTATCTAACGCGAGGCGTTGGCTATACTTGACAGAGAAGCGCCTAATTTTAGCCTTAAGACTAACCCACCACTTACTCCCTGTAACCGCCCCCACTAAAGCCCTCTGAATTAGCTCAGTGACCTTCAACCGGTAGTCCTCCAGCTCCAACAAGGAGATGTTGAACTTCCAGTATCCGGCCAGTTTAGGCCTAGCACTTAAGTTCAAACGGGCCATAACAAGTTTATGGTCCGAGTGTCCTAATAAGTGGAACGTGGGGCAAGATAGGAAGTCTATGTCGCCTCTTCTAACTAACATCCGATCCAAGTAAGTACTCGGATGGGAAGGCACTACAGAATGCCACGTCCACATCTCCCGCCCTGGATGATCCAGACGAAATCTGTCGACGAGATCGCACGAAGCCATCAGGTCAGACAGAGAGCTATCACACCACGCCGACCCACTAGCTCCCCCGACCTTATCTATACTGGGTTCAAGGATTGCATTCCAATCACCCATTAAAACTAACCGTTCCGGATCCACTAAGAAGCCCTCCAACCGTCGAAAAAAGGTTGCCCTCTCTACAGCAGCATTGGGAGCATAAACAGCAACAATCCGAAAAACACTACAATTAACAGCAACATCAACAACAAGCGCCCGCCCGTCCTCGCCTGCGTGAACAACATTCACCGACGCTGACAGGGTGCGTTTCACTAGCAAGGAGATTCCACGACTATAAGTATTGCCATATGCTGAGTAAACATCGTAATCGTTTACCAGCACCTGACAATCCTCGTCACAAACAAAGTGGGTCTCCTGGATAGCGGCGGTATCTACCTTAAGGGACACCAGGTCTCTCACAACGCGCGAGGCCTTGCTTCGACACCTGATGCCCCTCACATTAAATGTAGCCAAGTTTAAAGCCATGTTCACTTACCTTAGGCAGTGTCACAGACGGGTCTGAAGTCCTCGGGAGTGAGGACGTAGCAGGCTTGTCCAAGGCTTCCGGTCAGCAGCTCCGCAGAAGGTAATCCATCCTTGGCAACGCCTCCCACGTCCAGGGGAAAAGTTAGTTTTAATGCCCTGTATAGGGAAGGATGGACATACAGGGGTGTGCGACCTTCACATTTGTAGATTATATTTTTTAGAGACGGATGGTCCATGTCGATAAGCTGTTGGCCTGGTATTGCCTCCTTGGCTGCCTCCAGCATTGCCCATAGACCCTCCGTTCTAGCGTCTTTATTCCCCCTGACAAAGGTTGTCAGCATGGGGGCATCTGGGAAGTGTTCTGGCTCAGTGACCTTGTGACTTCCCACTGAGTCAAAGTTCAGGAGCTTGTTGAAACGGACCTTCTGCTTTCCCTTGAGCTCTGGTATATTCCGCAGAAGATCCGTCTCGCAGATCCTACCTCCCGGCAGGAATGGTAATTTTTTGGTTCTTTGGGTTCTGGTTGTTGTTGTTGTTGTCGGGGAGGGGTCCTCTTGTTGTTGTTGAGGAGGGGAAGAGGTGTTTTGGGTGGGGGTGTCCTGTTTTGCTGGTACGCTGGTAGGCCTTTCGCCAGACACGGGGCGTGAAGCTTCTCTGGGTGGGACCGGGAGAGAGGGTGAGGGGGATTCTTGTGGCTTCGGCTGATGGGGCGATGGGGTTATGGGTTGTTCAGCCTCTGCTTTATCGGGAATGTTCTCTGAGGGGGTTGGGGAGGCAGCTCTCATTTTTCTGCTCTTTTTCCTCCTTGCCCTCCTAATTTCTGTGGCGCTTAATGTTGGTCTTGCCGGCAAGGGTTCCCCCTCCTCCTCGGACACCACCTCTTCTTCGGACTCCTGCAGTTTCCTTTTGTTCGAGGAGGCGGGGACCTCTGTGTCCATGTTTGCATTGTCTTCCGGCTTGTCTTCTGGCTGGGCTATGGTCACTGTCTGTGGGGAAGATTGTTTGATGGCCTTTCCCTTTTTAGTGACTGTCGCCCATCCCTGTTTGGCTTCTGCGGGATTCTCTGCGTGAGCAGGAGCGGCGGTTGCGACTGTGGCCTTGGATGTTCCCGCTACCTTGGTGGCAGCCTTGTTGGTATTTCTCTTGGGGCAATCCTTGGCCATATGGCCCTGTTGTTGGCATTGCCAGCAGTGCGGCCTCCTTCCTTCTACGATCAAGGAGAGGGTCCAGTCCCCGAACTGAATTGTAGCAGGGATGCCATAGAACCCCACCTTGTCGACCACCATTTGCACCTTGTAATCCCCGGTCATAATGTTACGTTGACCGCGGCAAGGTGTCACCTCCTCCACATCCCCGTACTGGCTGAGGATGGCTCCCAGCTGTTTCGCATCCATATAGCAGGGGACGTTGAGTACTGACACATTTGTCCTCCGCCTGTTGAGGTAAACTGGGTGGAGCTTAATGTTTCTAGATTGATGGTTCATCTTAGAGAGTCTGACGGCATCCTCCGGGGTTGGGAGCAGGACATCCCACATTGCATAACTCTTCCTGCAAATGTAGTTAGCAGGGATGTTCTGCTCCATCAGGATCTTCACCATTGTCTCTTTGTTGATTCCCGTCAGACCTCTTGCCTTGGTGTCGGACGTGATTAACGAGAGCACTCTCTTTTCCAGGCTTTCCACTTGACCTGGAAGGGGCTGGATGGTGTTGCCCTTTGTATACTGACTATATTTGGTCAGAAAGAGCTCTCGATAATCTTGGGGGGACATCTTGGCCTCTTCTTTAGATCCCCATGCTGATCCTCCTGCTTTAGATGTCCCTGGGGTTGGAGGAGCTGTGGCTGGAGTTGGCTGCTTCATGGGGGCCGGCGAGGTTTCTGGTGATGTCGCTGGCCTGGGAGTGTGACCTTTTCCGGCCAGTTTAGGCCAGTCCGCAGATGTCGTTGCGTGCTGGCTTTCCTGGCTTTCCGAGTCACTTCCCGAATCTCTCTTCTTTTTCTTCCGAGGCTGGGTTTTGCTAGTCTCGGCCGTCAGTTCCTCCCCTCCTGGGGAGGCCTTTCCGGAATGTGTCGTGGCTACTGGTTGGGGGGTTTCTGCTGGCTGGGCCTTGGTATCTCCTGCCTGGACCTTAGCCGCTTTTTCCACCGCTTCCTTCTTAGCCGCTTCCTTTTCTCCGTTGCCCTCTTGGGGAGCGTTGAGGGTCAACGGCTTGGTTGTGTCCTCCCCGAATAAGGATTGTAGGGAGGCCATGGTTTCGTCGAACAGTTCCTGTTCAGATTTCTTGCAGGAACTGTTATCATTTTCTTCCCATTTTGTTGGTGGGGGATCCCGCTTTTGGGGAGCGGGGGAGCCTTGTTCTGGTGTCTCCACCATAACTTTCGGGACCTGGGCGGTTGCTTGTCCTGGTCCCTCTGTACTTCTCCCGCCTTGCTTTCTTGGGGCACCTTCATTGGGCTGGTTGCCCTTGTGGGGAGCTGCTTGTCCCTTTTTGGGGGATGCTGGTAGCTTTCCGGGGGTCGCCGCGGGCTGCGGCCCTACCCCTCCAGTTTCCATCAAGGTCGCCGCGGGCTGCGGCCCTACCTTGCTGCTTCCAAGTTCCGCAGTGTTCTCTCCATCGACCCGGGGCCGGGATTTGACTCCCTTTTCCGGGGATTTAGTTGGGGGAACGGTGCTCCGCATTTGGGGTGATGATCCCCGCCTGCTCGGCATCGTGGGGGCGTTGGTCGCTGACGCAGACCAGACCTGGGAGGGAGGAAAAATAAAACAGTCTGGGGGACAAAGGGATGGAGGGGGTGGCCAGGGGCGAAGAGAGAAAGAGGTTTGACCTCCCCTCGCGGGGAAGTCGGGTTAGTCAGCTCGATCCCCCCTTGCGGGGGGAGAGCAGAGAAGAAAGACGCAGTGGTGGCTAGCGGGTCAGAGTGCCGCGTCGCAATTAAGAGGAGAGAGGGAAAGGCATCTTTGCCCAGAGAGAAGGCAAAAACGAAGAGGTATTAACCCCAAAACCCTTCCCACAAACAACCCCAACAGGAAGCGACAAAGAGACCCGGTCTGCTCGATCCAACGGGAGAGCAGCGAAGAAAGACAAAGACTAGCGGGTCAGAGTGCCGCTAGTTAATTAAGAGGGAGAAGTAGACATTCCTCCCAGAGAGAGGGAGAAAAGAAGAAAACCTTAAAACTACTTAAAACTAAAACTTAAGACTAAAACCTTAGACTATGCTGAAGGTCCTGACTCCCCAAAGGAGGGGGTCTGGTCCTTGCAGACGTGAAAAAATGCCTTGAACCTGGCTCAAGAGCCCGGTGGCAGATCCCCTCTCAGACAATTGGAAGAGCAAAAGTTTCGTAAGCTGAAGAACAGATACTACACTTTGATCTTAACCAAAAGACCAAGTAAAAAAAAAAACATGCGTATTGGATAAAATTGGTGTATATGTATGAGCAAAATACCCAGCGTCGCCTTGAATTGTATGACATAGCACTAGCACGACATATATACTAGCTGATTACCCGGCATGGCCTGGGATTGGATAAAATTCATGGAATTTTTCCTAGCAGAACACTCGGCGACGCCTGGGATTGGAAAAAATTGGTTGATATATGTACTAGCCAAATGCCCAGCGTCGCCCGGGATAGATTACATAGGTGGATATCTGTACTAGCAAAATACCCAGCATAGCCCAGGATTGGATAAAGTAGGTGTATATGCACTAGCAGAACAGCCGGCGTCGCCCTGGATTGTATGACATAGGTGGATGTGTACTAGCAGAATACCAAGCATCGCCTGGGATTGTATGACATAGGTGAAGTATAGGTCAGATTCGACAATTTTGAAGATGCTTGTGCAGTATAGGTCCGATTTGAAAAATTTTGAAGGTGCTTGTGCAGTATATGTCTAATTTGAAAAATTTAGAAGGTGCTTGTGCAGTATAGGTCTGATGTGAAAATTTTGAAGGTGCTTGTGCATTATAGGTCCGATTTGACAATTTTGGAGGTGCTTGTGCAGTATATGTCCGATTTGAAAAATTTAGCAGGTGCTTGCGCAGTATATATGTTATAATATGCCAGTGACCACCCTTGGATGTAGCTTCATTATCAGATTCCATTAGATTATTATACAATCATTGTTATAATATGCAAGTGACCTCCCTTGGGTGTAGCTTCATTGTCAAATTCCCTTAGATTAATATACAATCATTGGTATAATATGCAAGTGACCTCCCTAGGGTGTAGCTTCATTGTCGAATTCCATTAGATTAATATACAATCATTATTATTATATGCAAGTGACCTCCCTTGGACGTAGCTTGTCGAATTCCATTAAATTAATATACAATCATTGTTATTATATGCAAGTGACCTTCCTTGGATGTAGCTTGATTGTTGAATTACATTAGATTAATATACAATCATTGTTACAGTATGTGAGTGACCTCCCTTGGATGTAGCATCATTGTCGAATTCCATTAGATTGATATATAATCATTGTCATAACATGCAAGTGACCTCTCTTGAATGTAGCGTCATTGTTGTATACCATAAGACTAATACATCATAATTGGTATAATATGCAAGTTACCTCCATTGAGTGTAGTTTCATTCTAGATATCCATTATGTTAATATACGATTATTGTCATAATAGGTAAGTGATCTCCCTTGGATGTAGCTTCATTCTCAAATATCATTAGATTAATATACAATCATTGTTATAATATGCAAGTGACCTCCCTTAGATGTAGCTTTATTGTCGAATACCATTAGAATAATATACAATCATTGTTATAATATGCAAGTTACCTCCCTTGGATGTAGCTTCATTGTCGAATACCTTTAGAATAATAAACAATCATTGTTATAACATGCGAGTGACCTCCCTTTGATGTAACTTCATTGTCGACTACCATTAGATTACGTAAGTGGCCTCCCTTGGATGTAGTTTCATTTTCAAATACAATTAGATTAATATACAATCATTGTTATAATATACATGTGACCTCCCTTGGATGTAGCTTCATTGTCGAATACCATTAGATTAATAAGCAATCAATGTAATATTAGGCCAGTGAACGCTATTTGATATGGCTTCATAGCTTGATATTTGTACTAGCAAAATACCAGATGTTGCCTGGGATTAGATGTAATAGATGGGATGTTTCCTAGGAGAATATCTGGGATCGGATCAGATAGGCGGATATTTGTGCTAACAGAATACCCCATATAGGGAGATGGTGCGATTATGTCGTAAAATCATGAAAAATTATTGTCCAAATTAATAACATATCCAAGAATTATGAAAAATGATGAAATGCGAGTTATTTTTTGGTGTGTTTGTAATGAAATAACATGCCAGACAATGTCACAAAGTAATTATTTTAGCAAAAGGAAAAGATATTATGTGGTTAAATTATAAAAACGATTGTCGAAATTAGTAACATATCCAAGAATTATGAAAAGTGATAAAATGTAAGTTATTGGATTGGTGTGTTTATAATGAAATGAACAGCTCAGATATAGTCTTAAAGTTCATATTTTAATAAGAGGGGGTCGATTATGTGGGTTACATTATTAAAAATGATTGTAGAAATTAGTAACATATCCAAGAAAAGTGAAAAAGGATGAAATGTGAGTTATGTGATTGGTGTGTTTGTAATGAAATTACCAGCACAGACAATGTCTCAAATGTATTATTTTTGTAAGAGGAAGGGGATTATGTGGGTTAACTCATGAAACATGATTGTCAAAATTAGTAACATATCCAAGAATTATGAAAAATGAAATGTTATTTGATGTGTATGTTTGTAATGAACTAGACTCCCTAGACAATATCGCGTGGTTGTTATTTTAGTAAGAGAGGGGCGATTATGTGTGTTAAATCATGGAAAATGATTGTCGAAATTAGTAACATTGTTAAGTTTTGAGACATTGTGTTGAACTAGAAATACACACGGACGAAAAGACGCTTTGGATAATCACAGATTTCAAGGTAGTTCTACTAAAATAGCCATATTTTTTAAACCAAAGCACTTCAAGTCTTCAAATCACTACTGTTTTGTTTGGAAATGAATATACTTTCAAATGAATTAATAAATATGAATGTACATTATATATTTTAAGAGTTTTAAGCAAATAAAGTGATAAAAATGTGAACGTCATAATATGGCGTTTTCGGTAAGGTTTTGTAATGACCCCCCCCTGTTTTCAAAAGGTCCGTACCGTGATTGTATGAAGAATTTCGTCATGAAATTTGGGAACCAATTAGAAGAGGTGTTAATCTTAATACTGTCAAGTGTCCGAAATATTTTTGACCATTTCTTTTTTTGTCGTGTTAAAAATAAGACTTTAATATGACGAGTATTGAACATTTTGAAAAAAAAATTCTTCGGACACCCAGTAGTAAGTAAATCAATCTTTTTACTATCTTTATCAATTAAAAGTATTATTTTATGTTGAGTAGGACCGCAGTAATTGATAATTTAAAAGGACCTACCCGAAAAAAAAATTGTTTCTATTTCTCGAATTTGGTCAAATGAAGTTAGTATTACTAGAAGCAGCAGCAGAAGCAGCTCCAGCCTGGAGAATCAGCCATAGCACAGCACAGTGTAAACAACACGCATTCTTCAATTTTTATTCAAGAACGAATTAAGAAAAACATGAAAATATGAATATAAATGTTCTTATATGTTTAATGAGAGCTATTTTGTTATCAGAATAACATTAGTTTAGAACTATTCGGTTTTCAGAATGTATAATAACAATCCCAACCAATTCGGCATTATGAATCTGTTGCAATTTCTCACATTGCTCGTCAAATTTAAAAACATGGTTAAAAAAATCAAAATAAACTTTTGTATATATATTACTTTGCATGCACTTTTATTCTTTAAATTAGTTTTGAACAACGAATTAAAACAATGTTTTACTGCGAACAGCCACAAATGTTTTTTTTTCAAAATCAAAATAAGTATCAAAATCTCATTTATACATAGATTCGAAAAAGTTGTCAAAAAACAAATATATAACAAATAAATGTTATCAAAGGCAAGATAAGTTACTTTTCTACCAAACTGGATATATTTTTTGTGTTTTTATTCAATGTAACATGTTTATTCAGCTCGAAAAACATACAGTGTTTACCGATGTATTGGAAAATTAAAAATGGCGCCCGGCCCGACTCTCTTTGACACGGTAAGTTTGAGAAAAGGAGTTAAAAATAAAAAACAACTATACAAAATACTGTTAAAAACTCACTGAATATATGTCAGCCTATGTCACGGTGACATATATTGAGCGAGTTTCTAGCAGTATTTTGTCTACTTTTTATTTTTAACTCTTTTCCCCAAACTTACCGTTTCAAGAGAGTCTGGCCGGGCGCCATTTTTAATTTAAATTGAAAATTTTCCAAAACATCGGTAAACACTGTTTTCAAGCTGAATAAACATGTTACATTAAATAAAAACACTAAAAAATTATCCAGTTAGGTAGAAAAGTAACTTGCTTTTGATAACATTTATTTGTTATATATTTGTTTTTTTGACAACTTTTTCGAATCTATGTGTATAGTAATACAAACCCTCAAAATCTATATCAATATTCTTGAAATTTTAAAAGCAGTTAGAAAACACATCAAACTACAATTAGGAAGCTTTTTATTTCGTTATTTTTTTTTTCAACTTATTAAGCGAAAGATATTTTTACAACCTGCTCCAGCGTAGTATAAACGGCCTATGGAATTAACACCTTCAACCTCGAAAATAGAAATCAACAAATTTTTGAATGCTCTCTTTGAAAAAAAGCTCTCTTAACTTCACCTCTAATACAAATTATGTGTGGCAAGTCTCCTCCTAAAAAACTCTTTAACCCTAACAATAACACTAAGTTCGAGTGGCAAGCCCCCCCCCCCAACAAAATACCTCTGTAAGCCACATACAAGCATCTAAAACAAACAAACAAAAAATAGATCCTTCCTTAAAGAAAAATACACATAAAAATAAATTGGTTAACTGTCCTAAAATGCTAGAATGGCCAGGAAATGATGAATTATTTTACATTAAATTTTTGTGAAACTAACCGCTCCCCCCTCTAATATTGTTTTTGTTAGCTTTGTCTCTGTCAAGTTTTCAGTATGTTCACACATAATTTTCCTTAGCCCTACAATTAATTCAAAGTCCGAATGGCAACCCTCCCCATATTCTCATTGCATAGAAACCATCTTAAAACTACACATAATCATCTTAAAAAAAAAAAAAAAAGCATGCATATTTTCCCATAGAAAAAAAAACAGTTAACTGCCCTAAAATGCTAGAATGACCTGTAATAGGAAATTATTTTACATTCAATTCTAAAATAATTTGTTTATCTTTCATTAAAGTTTTTCATGGCATTTTATACATAATTTCCTAAAAAGGTAGAATCACATTTTGGAGGGGTGGTCAGAAGGAGTTGAGTGGGGTTAAACAGAAGGTGTTAATCTACAATAATACCAAAGAAATATTGCAATATATTCATTTTTAAATGGTCTTATGTTTAGATTTAAGTTTTTTGTACATAAAGCACATTACAATTCAACTTTGAGTTCTCCAACTTCTTTTCTGTTTATGGATACATGGCATTTTTAAGAAATTGCTGCATATTTATGCACATTTACTGCAGATAATTTGGAAACCATAAACTTTGGGAGATTTTCAGTTGCATATTCTGATTCCTTGTACAAAAATACACTTATACAGTAAATTTCATTTTTTAGTCTTGTGTTTTAACAAAGATATGACATTTTTACTGAAAAAGTAGTGTAAAAAATGTGACGAAACGCATATGGTCTTAAAGAGGGGAAAATATCCAAACATGTGAGGCACAAAAATAGCCATAACTTCCTTAATTTTAATCAGATTTTTAAAATTTAAAAAGATTCTTTCTTAGCTCATCAAGCTCTTTCTATGCATACCAATATTGAAATATTTCAAGCTATTTCAATTTTTTCATGTGTATTGCTAGTTGAACAAAGATGGCGGCATACTCAGATCAGTAACCAAGATGGCGACCAAGAATCAAATGTGGTCCATGGCGTAGTTAACCTCTTAAGTTCTGAGATATTATGTTGAACAAAGATGATGGCTTAGTTCAGATCAGTAACCAAGATGGCAGCGAAGAATTAAATGCGGTCTGTGATGTAGCAAACGGCGAACTGATTGAATCCAAAATTCAACAATTTTTATAATAATTTTGCGAAGTTTTCATTGGTTGTTTAGCACAGTCGTTGATTATAAAAATGATTGGCGAATCCATTCGTCTCATACCCCCATCACAAGTCAAAAACATTTTACAAACATATCCAAGAATTATGAAAAATGATAAAATGTGAGTTATTTGATTGGTGTGTTTATCATGAAATAACCAGAGACAATGTCTGAAAGTTATTATTTTAGCAAGAGGAGAGGGGATTATGTGGGTTAAATCATGAAAAATGATTGTCGAAATTAGTAACATATCCAAGAATTATAAAAAGTTATTAAATGTAAGTTATTTGATTGGTGTGTTTATAATGAAATAAACAGACCAGATATTGTCTCAAAGTTGGTATTTTAGTAAGAGGGGGTCGATTATGTGGGTTAAATCATAAACAGTGATTGTCGAAATTAGTAACATATCCAAGAATTATGAAAAATGATTAAATGTGAGTTATTTGATTGGTGTGTTCGTAATGAAATAGACAGGCTAGAAGATGTATCAAAGGTGTTTTTTTTGTAAGAGGAAAGGGATCATGTCGGTTAAAAAGGGGAGCGATTATTTGGGTTACTTCATTAAAAATAATTGTCGAAATTAGTAACATATCCAAGAATTATGAAAAATGGTCAAATGTGAGTAACTTGATAGGTGTGTTTGTAATGAAAAAAACAGCCATACAATGTCTGAAAGTTATTATTTAAGTGATAGGAGGTGGCGATAATGTTGATTAACTCATGAAAAATTATTGTCGAAATTAGTAACATATCCAAGAATTATGAAAAATGAAGTTTTAGTTATTTGATTGGTGTGTTTATAATGAAATAAACAGCCCAGTCAATGTGGCAAATTTATGATTTTAGTAAGAATTGGGCGATTAGATGTGCGCACTCATTAAATTTGATTGTCGAAATTCATAACATATCCAAGAATTATAAAAAATTATGAAATGTGAGGTATTTTATTGATGTGTTTGCAATGAAATAAACAGCCCAGAAATGTCTCAAAGGTATTATTTTAGTAAGAGGAGAGGGATTATGTGATTGAACTCAGAAAAAATGACGTTTGAAATTAGCAACATATCTAAAAATAATGAAAAATGGTGAAATGTGAGTTATTTGATTGGTGTATTTGTAATGAAGTAGACAGACCAGGCAATGTGTGGAAGTTATTATTTTAGTAAGAGGTCGCGATTATTTTGGTTATTTCATTAAAAATAAGTGTCGAAATTAGTAACATATCCAAGAATTATGAAAAATTATATAATGTGACTTCTTTGGTGGGTTTGTAATGAAATAACCAGCCATACAATGTCTAAAAGTTATTATTTTAGTGATAGAAGGGGGCAATAATGTGGATTTACTCATGAAAAGTGATAGTCGAAATTAGTAACATACCATAGTCTATGTATCAAAGTTTTTATTTTAGTAAGAGTGGCGGCGATAATGTAAGTTAAATCATGTGACATGGTTGTTGAAATTAGTAACATATCCAAAAATTATAAAAAATGATGAAATGTGAGTTATTTGGATGATGTGTTTGTAATGAAAAACCAGCCAAGACAATGTCTCAAAGTTATTATTTTAGACAAGTGAGCGATAATGTGGGTTAAATTGTTGAAATTTGTAACAATCCAAGAATTATGGGATTTAATGAGATACGTCCACATATATACTTACAGATTACCCGGAGTCACCCTGGATTCAATGAGATACATTCAAATCTATGCAAGCAGAATACACGGTCGCCTGGGATGTAATGAGATAGATGCAAATATATACTAGCAGAATACTTGGCGTTGCCTTGGATTGAATTAGATTGATTGAAATATGTTCTAACAGAATACCTTGCGTCACCCAGGATTTAATGAGATTGATTGAGATATATACTAGCAAAACACCCAGCATTGCCCGGGATTGAATGAAATAGGTGAGAATATACATTAGTAAAATGCCTGGCATCGCTTGGGATTTGATGAGATAAATGTGTTGTATATTACCCGTCCTTTCATATACATGCTATAAATGACCTATCCTAGGTAAGATACAATTATTTCATGTGTAATACCCGTCTTATGTAGGTAAAATATTCTTTTGTTCGAAATAACAAATGATACATAAACATACAAAATTCCTCTCTCATAAGAATAACAAATATATTACAAAACCAAATTCAATTTTCTCATTGTTTATACGGCCCCTCTAGTCTATATATATAAAAGGCAAAATGTGTGGGACCATTTCGTGTATGTCTCGCAAAGGCTTTTTTCGCACGCGCTCCCTGGGGGGGGTTACTATTGCTTAGAACTGTTTATATACCCCCTATATAATAATATCTACGATTTGGGAACAAGTGTAGCGTATAGATTTATTTGCATCGACTCTTACAAAATTATTGCTATTTTGGCTTCTCACATGTTGATTCGGCTTTTTCGTATAAAAATCGAAACTAATTCAAAGTTAACAGCCTTCTCGGCATCGCGTCGGTAAACGTCCAGAAGCAATCAGCTTTGATCAATGTTGTATATCAGACAGTTGCTATTCAATCTGGACAATTGGGAGCTGGTTTCCCCCTCCCCAACATCTGTTGGGGAAAAAACAGTCAAATTTGGGTAAACAAACCCAAACGCTGCGTGACTTCTATTTGACCTTTTTAATTAGGTCAAATCGAAGCAGCAGAGTTAACTTTTATTGCGGACACGTGTTTTTAATACTTCAATAAATAAATTCAAACATGTCTCTGTCGTATGTCGCGGTGGCCCAGTGGTTAACGTCACATATTTTTTTTTTTCACACTTTAATTTCCAACTTTGCCTCAAGGGTTCGGGTTCGATCCTCATACTCACCTACCAAAACTTTTTTTAATTATTTTACCCCCCCCCCTCCCCGGAGTTTGGATTTACTCAAAACACCCGGACATCGCCGGGTACCCCCCGCTAGTCTATATATATAAAAGCAAAAATGTGTGTATGTATGTTTGTATGTATGTGTGTTTGTATGTCTCGCAAAAACTTTTGACATGGGTCATGGATTTTCACGAGATTGGTATCATTTTAAAGTTCCAACTGTCGCCCGACAAATATCGAAAAATTGGCCAAAAACATTAATTTCTTCATTCTAAAATCATCAGTTTTCTACAGGGAGGGGTCAGCAAAAACCATCCTCTCATGACAAGTTCGCTTCTACGCATGCGTTATATGACATCGGCACATGATTTAATTTAGATATTAAAAAAAAGACAACACAATTTCGTGGACGTCGTCTTAGCTCAGTTCCTAAGAGTGCAGGGTCATTATCTAAAGGTTTTGGTTTCGAATCGTGGTGTGAGGTGTCTTTTTCATTTTTTTAAAAATTTTAATATTGAAACAGGGTTATTTAAGCCAGTGTTTTTTGGGGGGGTTTTTATTTTTCAGATTTTTTAAAGAAGTTTTAACGTTCGTTTTTCTGTTTTCTTTTTCGCGTTTTCTTTTTTTTTGTTTTTTCCATTTTTACATTTAACATCGTTCGTTTGCCTTACGTTAGTTTTTTTTTTTTTTTTTCGATTTTCTAAAGTTTTAACATTTATTTTTTTTTTTAAATATTTACTTTGCTTATTCTTATGTTTTGATTAACACCCCCCGCCCCCGCCCGAGCACACACACCTCTAAACACCCGGGCAACTCCGGGTACCCCCCCCTGCTAGTATATATATAAAAGTGAATATGTCTGTGTGTCTCTCTGTGTACACTTCCCTACCAAATAATTCTGTCAATTTTCGGTCTACAGACTCGAGATTTGACATAAGGGGTAGTGAGATTTGAGAAAATCATTTTAATTAGTTTTCGGCCAGAAATTTGGCTGCTAAGGGGTCAAAGTTCAATGATTTGACCTTTGAGAACTCTACCAAACTCCTCCACCAATTTTTGGGTCTAAACACTTGAAATTTTAGATATAGGTTACTTGGAATCTAACTTTATAATATGATTTGAGCCCAAAACAATAAATGTTAAGGAGTCATAATTGGAGTCAAAGTTTTTAAAAAACTCAACCAAAATCTCAATCAATGTGATCTCAACCAAATTACTCAGCCAATTTTTGGTTTAAACATTTGAAATTTTACATAAAGTGTATTCAGATATAGGGCAAGCTTTTTAATCATTTTTTTTCTGAAAATTTGGCTTCCAAGGGGTCAAGTTCAAACGATTTTACCTTTGCGGTCTCTAGCAAACTATTAAGCCAATTTTTGGTCCAAGTATTTGAAATTTTACATAAAGGGTAACAAAATAATGCTTAATATAATGAATAAGTAGCAAATATTCATTTAAAAAAAATGAATTAAAATTTTTTTTTAAATATTCTTTTGGTTTATTTTGATGTATATATTTAGAGGAAATTTTAAATATTTAAAGAAAACATATGAGAAAAAATAAGTAAATCAGTCATAAAAAGAGTTTAATTTAACATTTTTCTTATGGCAGAAGTGATATGCTTTCATAATATGTTGAAAATAAAATCATAATTTTAAATGTTTTTGTTTTCCTTTCATTAGCATTATAAATAATTAAAAAAAATAATGTTAGCTTTTTTATACACAAAGTAAAAAACGCAAAAAAATATTTTACATAGATCCCATACATAAGTATGAGACACCATCCAATGATATATGCATAACATTTATTTGCAGCATTTTAGCATTAAATATTCTTGGAAAGGATTTCATGTATCATAAAAAAAAAAAAAAAACCTAATCTATTTGCTAAGAAATGATTGTTATACACTAGTGAAATATAAGAGTAAATTTCAGAACTCAGATTTTGTTTTAAGAGAAAATGAGTTTTTTTGTTTTTATTAACAAAAATAATGAATAATTGTAGGCAATTTTTTTATTTTATTTTATTGATGAATGTTCTGATAGTTTGGTATCTAGAACAGATTATGTTCTTGTTAAATTTGATTATTTGTATTCAGGGATTTTTTCAAATAATCATGAATCTCAGATTGTTGGATAAATTTCTGTTTAATATATTTAATATCGATATGTTCTAAAAACATTTAAGAAAACATATTTAATTTGCCTAAAAAACTAAGCTACATAATTTTTTTTTTTTTCTAACCCAAGACCCAACAATCGGCCTGAACCATCTACCCCTTCAGCAAGTGCTGTTCTCCCTGGTGGCACAGATCCTGGCAGTGAAATGGATCAAGCCCGACGGCGCAGAGAAGAAGAGAATGAGATTGAGGAAGAATATGAGAAACCCAAACGCTGTAAGTTATTTTAGCATGTCTTATCAAGTGTCAAAACTATCATTCTGTTATTACTACTACTGCTGCCACTACTACTTTGCAATGTATAATCTTGTAATTCTTTTTTTTTATTTATTTAAATTTTAAATTCTATCTTAAATTTAAAAACAAAACAAACATATCAACAAAATGTCTTTAAAATCTTGCTTTGTTTAACAGCAAATACTGGAGCAGCCATTGCCCCTCCTATGTCGTTGATTGAGGAAGATACTGCAGCAAAAGAAGGTAAGCAAATTATTTTCACTATTACAAAAACTACAACTTTGAAAATGTATCTTTGTTATAACAAAGACTAACATTAAATTAACATTACATTAACTAAAATTGAACCAAGACTAACTAAAATACAAACTGCTTTATAGCAAATTGCCTGTGTGATTGCAATTAGCTGTTAGACTCAGAAACTCCTATGTCATGCGGTGCATGAGACAGTCAAAGTATACAATCATTTTCGATCTGAAGCCAGATCCGTAGCATATCTTCAGTTTCCTCCTGCTGAAATTTTTCTTGATTGTCTGCTTCTAGTTCATTTTGGATCTTTTTTCATCAGGGGTTCATTAGGGTACATTGTTGGCAGTTCTCTCTGAGGTCAATCTTGGGATAGGTCCTAGTTAGCCTAGATGCTGTTTGCAGATTATTTATGATCATACCTATTGGTGTTGTGTGATTCTAACTTCTTGGTTGATAATTTTTGTAAAGCTCTTGGTTATCATTTTTAATAGCCGATCAATAGCTATGGCAAAGTTGAACAAACCAATTGCTGAAATCATCTTCCGTTTGTATGCAATATTTGGAGTTTGCCTACAATGGAAGGAGATGTTAAATGTAAATTTAAATAAATGACACTAAGACAGGCAGTCAACCATAAATGTGCTGGAGAAGCAAAAGTGAAAAAAAATGAGTATTAATAAAAAGCCAGCAGAAGAAGAGATGAAGAGAAAATAGCATGGAAAGGAACAAGTGAAAAAGATTAGGATATTGAATATATGTGTTCATGTTATTGTCACTGTTAGTTTAGGATTATTAGAATGAAAGCTGCAGAAAGATTACAGTCATTAGTGTTATGTGCTTCTTCTTTAAAATTCACTGCACCACAACCAATCTTTCCCTCATCCATAGAGAAGGGGAGATAACTCAACTGGTTTAACTTTGCTGGTGTCTTCTTGTGAGAACTAGAATTCCTAAAAATAAAAAAAATAAAACAACAAAAGCAAAACAAATCAAGTCTCTCAAAATTTCCGAAAAGGCTTTCATCTTTGTCGGAGAATCTGCTCTCACCCCTGATCCATTTAATTTGAATTTCCTTCTTCACCTTCATTTCCTTCAGTCTGGCCACATTAACTCTCAAACAACGGTCACTCACAACATTTGATGAATGTGAAGTTTCTACCTGAGGTGCAAGAATTTCAGGCAATCTAGATAGTCTGAATATACTCTGAAGCATACCGACTCTCAATGTATACCAGTATCAGCTGCTTCACCAACGCAAGACTTTCTAACGCTAATGAACACATTTTGTTACACGGTCAAGCATTTTGGATGACCAACATATAAGAGCCATCCTGTTCATTTTGTCACAAAGGTGATAAAGCCACCGTGTGAAGATCCATCCTCCAAACTCCTAGGTGGCATCTGAATAACAAATAATATTAAGGTTTCCCAAACAGCGGAAAAGATAGTTAACATGTTCTTGATTTTAACTTTATTATGAACTTGTTTGTCTCAAGGAGTAACTTCACCTTTTAGGGATTTTCCAATATTATTCATTTTACACACATTAAATGATACATATGGTCGAGTCTGGGGGGATACCCACATAATTTGACCTGTCAATCGCTTTAGCTTCGTCTTCTCATCCTCACTCAATTCATCACCCTTCCTTAATGATCTCCCTTTTTTGATATATATATATATATATATAGATGAAATACATAAATCTTGATCTATGATAGTCTCACTTTTTGCTTGTTTAACATTTAATCCCAACAATTACATATTTCACTTTCATGTTTTCCAATTTTAATATGTTCTTAAATTCTCCAATCACATTTTTCTGAAATAGATAATTTCCACAGAATATGAAGTGATCCACATATATTGCCAGAATGCCTATCATGTGACCAGTGGCATTGTGTGAAAGAAACAGTAGCATTGCGTGAAAGAAACAGTGGCATTTTGTGAAAGAAACAGTACATTGTGTGAAAGAAACAGTGGCATTGTGTAAAAGAAATAGTACATTGTGTGAAAGAAACAGTGGCATTGTGTGAAAGAAACAGTGGCATTGTGTGAAAGAAACAGTGGCATTGTGTGAAAGAAACAGTGGCATTGTGTGGCATTGTGTGAAAGAAACAGTACATTGTGTGAAAGAAACAGTACATTGTGTGAAAGAAACAGTGGCATTGTGTGAAAGAAACAGTACATTGTGTGAAAGAAACAGTACATTGTGTGAAAGAAACAGTGCATTGGGTGAAAGAAACAGTACATTGTGTGAAAGAAACAGTGGCATTGTGTGAAAGAAACAGTGGCATTGTGTAAAAGAAACAGTACATTGTGTGAAAGAAACAGTGGCATTGTGTAAAAGAAACAGTGGCATTGTGTGAAAGAAACAGTACATTGTGTGAAAGAAACAGTGGCATTGTGTGAAAGAAACAGTGGCATTTTGTGAAAGAAACAGTACATTGTGTAAAAGAAACAGTACATTGTGTGAAAGAAACAGTGGCATTGTGTGAAAGAAATAGTACATTGTGTGAAACAGTGGCATTTTGTGAAAGAAACAGTACATTGTGTGAAAGAAACAGTACATTGTGTGAAAGAAACAGTGGCATTGTGTAAAAGAAACAGTGGCATTGTGTGAAAGAAACAGTGGCATTGTGTGAAAGAAACAGTACATTGTGTGAAAGAAACAGTACATTGTGTGAAAGAAACAGTGGCATTGTGTGAAAGAAACAGTGGCATTGTGTAAAAGAAACAGTGGCATTGTGTGAATGAAACAGTACATTGTGTGTAAGAAACAGTGGCATTGTGTGAAAGAAACAGTGGCATTGTGTGAAAGAAACAGTGGCATTGTGTGAAAGAAACAGTGGGATTGTGTGAAAGAAACAGTGGCATTGTGTGGCATTTTGTGAAAGAAACAGTGGCATTGTGTGAAAGAAACAGTGGCATTGTGTGAAAGAAACAGTACACTGTGTGAAAGAAACAGTGGCATTGTGTGAAAGAAACAGTGGCATTGTGTAAAAGAAACAGTGGCATTGTGTGAAAGAAACAGTGGCATTGTGTGAATGAAACAGTACATTGTGTGAAAGAAACAGTGGCATCGTGTGAAAGAAACAGTACATTGTGTGAAAGAAACAGTGGCATTGTGTGAAAGAAACAGTACATTGTGTGAAAGAAACAGTGGCATTGTGTGAAAGAAACAGTGGCATTGTGTGGCATTTTGTGAAAGAAACAGTACATTGTGTGAAAGAAACAGTGGCATTGTGTGAATGAAACAGTACATTGTGTGAAAGAAACAGTGGCATTGTGTAAAAGAAACAGTGGCATTGTGTGAAAGAAACAGTGGCATTGTGTAAATGAAACAGTACATTGTGTGAAAGAAACAGTGGCATTGTGTGAAAGAAACAGTGGCATTGTGTGAAAGAAACAGTGGCATTGTGTGAAAGAAACAGTGGCATTGTGTGGCATTTTGTGAAAGAAACAGTACATTGTGTGAAAGAAACAGTACATTGTGTGAAAGAAACAGTGGCATTGTGTGAAAGAAACAGTACATTGTGTGAAAGAAACAGTGGCATTGTGTGAAAGAAACAGTGGCATTGTGTAAAAGAAACAGTGGCATTGTGTTAAGGAAACAGTGGCATTGTGTGAATGAAACAGTGGCATTGTGTGAATGAAACAGTACATTGTGTGAAAGAAACAGTACATTGTGTGAAAGAAACAGTGGCATTGTGTAAAAGAAACAGTGGCATTGTGTGAAAGAAACAGTGGCATTGTGTGAAAGAAACAGTACATTGTGTGAAAGAAACAGTACATTGTGTGAAAGAAACAGTGGCATTGTGTGAAAGAAACAGTGGCATTGTGTAAAAGAAACAGTGGCATTGTGTGAATGAAACAGTACATTGTGTGTAAGAAACAGTGGCATTGTGTGAAAGAAACAGTGGCATTGTGTGAAAGAAACAGTACATTGTGTGAAAGAAACAGTGGGATTGTGTGAAAGAAACAGTGGCATTGTGTGGCATTTTGTGAAAGAAACAGTGGCATTGTGTGAAAGAAACAGTGGCATTGTGTGAAAGAAACAGTACACTATGTGAAAGAAACAGTGGCATTGTGTGAAAGAAACAGTGGCATTGTGTAAAAGAAACAGTGGCATTGTGTGAAAGAAACAGTGGCATTGTGTGAATGAAACAGTACATCGTGTGAAAGAAACAGTGGCATCGTGTGAAAGAAACAGTACATTGTGTGAAAGAAACAGTGGCATTGTGTGAAAGAAACAGTACATTGTGTGAAAGAAACAGTGGCATTGTGTGAAAGAAACAGTGGCATTGTGTGGCATTTTGTGAAAGAAACAGTACATTGTGTGAAAGAAACAGTGGCATTGTGTGAATGAAACAGTACATTGTGTGAAAGAAACAGTGGCATTGTGTAAAAGAAACAGTGGCATTGTGTGAAAGAAACAGTGGCATTGTGTAAATGAAACAGTACATTGTGTGAAAGAAACAGTGGCATTGTGTGAAAGAAACAGTGGCATTGTGTGAAAGAAACAGTGGCATTGTGTGAAAGAAACAGTGGCATTGTGTGGCATTTTGTGAAAGAAACAGTACATTGTGTGAAAGAAACAGTACATTGTGTGAAAGAAACAGTGGCATTGTGTGAAAGAAACAGTACATTGTGTGAAAGAAACAGTGGCATTGTGTGAAAGAAACAGTGGCATTGTGTAAAAGAAACAGTGGCATTGTGTTAAGGAAACAGTGGCATTGTGTGAATGAAACAGTGGCATTGTGTGAATGAAACAGTACATTGTGTGAAAGAAACAGTGGCATTGTGTTAAAGAAACAGTGGCATTGTGTGAAAGAAACAGTACATTGTGTGAAAGAAACAGTGGCATTGTGTGAAAGAAACAGTGGCATTGTGTAAAAGAAACAGTGGCATTGTGTTAAGGAAACAGTGGCATTGTGTGAATGAAACAGTACATTGTGTGAAAGAAACAGTGGCATTGTGTGAAAGAAACAGTGGCATTGTGTGGCATTTTGTGAAAGAAACAGTACATTGTGTGAAAGAAACAGTATCATTGTGTGAAAGAAACAGTACATTGTGTGAAAGAAACAGTACATTGTGTGAAAGAAACAGTACATTGTGTGAAAGAAACAGTACATTGTGTGAAAGAAACAGTGCATTGTGTGGAAGAAACAGTACATTGTGTGAAAGAAACAGTGGCATTGTGTGAAAGAAACAGTGGCATTGTGTGAAAGAAACAGTACATTGTGTGAAAGAAACAGTGGCATTGTGTAAAATAAACAGTGGCATTGTGTGAAAGAAACAGTACATTGTGTGAAAGAAACAGTGGCATTGTGTGAAAGACACAGTGGCATTGTGTGAAAGAAACAGTGGCATTGTGTAAAAGAAACAGTGGCATTGTGTGAAAGAAACAGTACATTGTGTAAAAGAAACAGTGGCATTGTGTTAAAGAAACAGTACATTGTGTAAAAGAAACAGTACATTGTGTGAAAGAAACAGTACATTGTGTGAAAGAAACAGTGGTATTGTGTGAAAGAAACAGTGGCATTGTGTGAAAGAAACAGTGGCATTGTGTGAAAGAAACAGTGGCATTGTGTGAAAGAAACAGTACATTGTGTGAAAGAAACAGTACATTGTGTGAAAGAAACAGTGCATTGGGTGAAAGAAACAGTACATTGTGTGAAAGAAACAGTGGCATTGTGTGAAAGAAACAGTGGCATTGTGTAAAAGAAACAGTACATTGTGTGAAAGAAACAGTGGCATTGTGTAAAAGAAACAGTGGCATTGTGTGAAAGAAACAGTACATTGTGTGAAAGAAACAGTGGCATTGTGTGAAAGAAACAGTGGCATTTTGTGAAAGAAACAGTACATTGTGTAAAAGAAACAGTACATTGTGTGAAAGAAACAGTGGCATTGTGTGAAAGAAATAGTACATTGTGTGAAACAGTGGCATTTTGTGAAAGAAACAGTACATTGTGTGAAAGAAACAGTGACATTGTGTAAAAGAAACAGTGGCATTGTGTGAAAGAAACAGTGGCATTGTGTGAAAGAAACAGTACATTGTGTGAAAGAAACAGTACATTGTGTGAAAGAAACAGTGGCATTGTGTGAAAGAAACAGTGGCATTGTGTAAAAGAAACAGTGGCATTGTGTGAATGAAACAGTACATTGTGTGAAAGAAACAGTGGCATTGTGTGAAAGAAACAGTGGCATTGTGTGAAAGAAACAGTACATTGTGTGAAAGAAACAGTGGGATTGTGTGAAAGAAAAAGTGGCATTGTGTGGCATTTTGTGAAAGAAACAGTGGCATTGTGTGAAAGAAACAGTGGCATTGTGTGAAAGAAACAGTACACTGTGTGAAAGAAACAGTGGCATTGTGTGAAAGAAACAGTGGCATTGTGTAAAAGAAACAGTGGCATTGTGTGAAAGAAACAGTGGCATTGTGTGAATGAAACAGTACATTGTGTGAAAGAAACAGTGGCATTGTGTGAAAGAAACAGTGGCATTGTGTGGCATTTTGTGAAAGAAACAGTACATAGTGTGAAAGAAACAGTACATTGTGTGAAAGAAACAGTGGCATTGTGTGAATGAAACAGTACATTGTGTGAAAGAAACAGTGGCATTGTGTAAAAGAAACAGTGGCATTGTGTGAAAGAGACAGTGGCATTGTGTAAATGAAACAGTACATTGTGTGAAAGAAACAGTGGCATTGTGTGAAAGAAACAGTGGCATTGTGTGAAAGAAACAGTGGCATTGTGTGAAAGAAACAGTGGCATTGTGTGGCATTTTGTGAAAGAAACAGTACATTGTGTGAAAGAAACAGTACATTGTGTGAAAGAAACAGTGGCATTGTGTGAAAGAAACAGTACATTGTGTGAAAGAAACAGTGGCATTGTGTGAAAGAAACAGTGGCATTGTGTAAAAGAAATAGTGGCATTGTGTGAAAGAAACAGTGGCATTGTGTGAAAGAAACAGTGGCATTGTGTGAAAGAAACAGTACATTGTGTGAAAGAAACAGTGGCATTGTGTGAAAGAAACAGTACATTGTGTGAAAGAAACAGTGGCATTGTGTGAAAGAAACAGTGGCATTGTGTGAAAGAAACAGTGGCATTGTGTGGCATTTTGTGAAAGAAACAGTACATTGTGTGAAAGAAACAGTGGCATTGTGTGAAAGAAACAGTACATTGTGTGAAAGAAACAGTACATTGTGTGAAAGAAACAGTACATTGTGTGAAAGAAACAGTGCATTGTGTGAAAGAAACAGTACATTGTGTGAAAGAAACAGTGGTATTGTGTGAAAGAAACAGTGGCATTGTGTGAAAGAAACAGTACATTGTGTGAAAGAAACAGTGGCATTGTGTGAAAGAAACAGTACATTGTGTGAAAGAAACAGTGGCATTTTGTGAAAGAAACAGTGGCATTGTGTGAAAGAAACAGTGGCATTGTGTGAAAGAAACAGTACATTGTGTGAAAGAAACAGTGGCATTGTGTGAAAGAAACAGTGGCATTGTGTGAAAGAAACAGTGGCATTGTGAGAATGAAACAGTACATTGTGTGAAAGAAACAGTGGCATTGTGTGAAAGAAACAGTGGCATTGTGTGAAAGAAACAGTACATTTTGTGAAAGAAACAGTGGCATTGTGTAAAAGGAACAGTGGCATTGTGTGAAAGAAACAGTACATTGTGTGAAAGAAACAGTGGCCTTGTGTGAAAGAAACAGTGGCATTGTGTGAAAGAAACAGTGGCATTGTGTAAAAGAAACAGTGGCATTGTGTGAAAGAAACAGTACATTGTGTAAAAGAAACAGTGGCATTGTGTTAAAGAAACAGTACATTGTGTAAAAGAAACAGTACATTGTGTGAAAGAAACAGTACATTGTGTGAAAGAAACAGTGGCATTGTGTGAAAGAAACAGTGGCATTGTGTGAAAGAAACAGTACATTGTGAAAGAAACAGTACATTGTGTGATAGAAACAGTACATTGTGTGAAAGAAACAGTACATTGTGTGAAAGAAACAGTACATTGTGTGAAAGAAACAGTACATTGTGTGAAAGAAACAGTGCATTGTGTGGAAGAAACAGTACATTGTGTTAAAGAAACAGTCGCATTGTGTGAAAGAAACAGTGGCATTGTGTGAAAGAAACAGTACATTGTGTGAAAGAAACAGTGGCATTGTGTAAAAGAAACAGTGGCATTGTGTGAAAGAAACAGTACATTGTGTGAAAGAAACAGTGGCATTGTGTGAAAGACACAGTGGCATTGTGTGAAAGAAACAGTGGCATTGTGTAAAAGAAACAGTGGCATTGTGTGAAAGAAACAGTACATTGTGTAAAAGAAACAGTGGCATTGTGTTAAAGAAACAGTACATTGTGTAAAAGAAACAGTACATTGTGTGAAAGAAACAGTACATTGTGTGAAAGAAACAGTGGTATTGTGTGAAAGAAACAGTGGCATTGTGTGAAAGAAACAGTACATTGTGTGAAAGAAACAGTGGCATTGTGTGAAAGAAACAGTACATTGTGTGAAAGAAACAGTGGCATTTTGTGAAAGAAACAGTGGCATTGTGTGAAAGAAACAGTGGCATTGTGTGAAAGAAACAGTACATTGTGTGAAAGAAACAGTGGCATTGTGTGAAAGAAACAGTGGCATTGTGTGAAAGAAACAGTGGCATTGTGAGAATGAAACAGTACATTGTGTGAAAGAAACAGTGGCATTGTGTGAAAGAAACAGTGGCATTGTGTGAAAGAAACAGTGGCATTGTGTAAAAGGAACAGTGGCATTGTGTGAAAGAAACAGTACATTGTGTGAAAGAAACAGTGGCCTTGTGTGAAAGAAACAGTGGCATTGTGTGAAAGAAACAGTGGCATTGTGTAAAAGAAACAGTGGCATTGTGTGAAAGAAACAGTACATTGTGTAAAAGAAACAGTGGCATTGTGTTAAAGAAACAGTACATTGTGTAAAAGAAACAGTACATTGTGTGAAAGAAACAGTACATTGTGTGAAAGAAACAGTGGCATTGTGTGAAAGAAACAGTGGCATTGTGTGAAAGAAACAGTACATTGTGAAAGAAACAGTACATTGTGTGATAGAAACAGTACATTGTGTGAAAGAAACAGTACATTGTGTGAAAGAAACAGTGCATTGTGTAAAGAAACAGTACATTGTGTGAAAGAAACAGTGGCATTGTGTGAAAGAAATAGTGGCATTGTGTGAAAGAAATAGTGGCATTGTGTGAAAGAAACAGTGGCATTGTGTGAAAGAAACAGTGGCATTGTGTGAAAGAAACAGTGGCATTGTGTGAATGAAACAGTATATTGTGTGAAAGAAACAGTGGCATTGTGTGAAAGAAACAGTGGCATTGTGTGAAAGAAACAGTGGCATTGTGTAAAAGAAACAGTTGCATTGTGTGAAAGAAACAGTGGCATTGTGTGGCATTTTGTGAAAGAAACAGTACATTGTGTGAAAGAAACAGTGGCATTGTGTGAAAGAAACAGTACATTGTGTGAAAGAAACAGTACATTGTGTGAAAGAAACAGTACATTGTGTGAAAGAAACAGTACATTGTGTGAAAGCAACAGTACATTGTGTGAAAGCAACAGTACATTGTGTGGAAGAAACAGTACATTGTGTGAAAGAAACAGTGGCATTGTGTGAAATAAACAGTGGCATTGTGTGAAAGAAACAGTACATTGTGTGAAATAAACAGTGGCATTGTGTAAAAGAAACAGTGGCATTGTGTGAAAGAAACAGTACATTGTGTGAAAGAAACAGTGGCATTGTGTGAAAGAAACAGTGGCATTGTGTAAAAGAAAGAGTGGCATTGTGTAAAAGAAACAGTGGCATTGTGTGAAAGAAACAGTACATTGTGTAAAAGAAACAGTGGCATTGTGTTAAAGAAACAGTACATTGTGTAAAAGAAACAGTACATTGTGTGAAAGAAACAGTACATTGTGTGAAAGAAACAGTGGTATTGTGTGAAAGAAACAGTACATTGTGAAAGAAACAGTACATTGTGTGAAAGAAACAGTACATTGTGTGAAAGAAACAGTGCATTGTGTGAAAGAAACAGTACATTGTGTGAAAGAAACAGTGGCATTGTGAGAATGAAACAGTACATTGTGTGAAAGAAACAGTGGCATTGTGTGAAAGAAACAGTACATTGTGTGAAAGAAACAGTGGCATTGTGTAAAAGGAACAGTGGCATTGTGTGAAAGAGACAGTACATTGTGTGAAAGAAACAGTGGCCTTGTGTGAAAGAAACAGTGGCATTGTGTAAAAGAAACAGTGGCATTGTGTGAAAGAAACAGTACATTGTGTGAAAGAAACAGTACATTGTGTAAAAGAAACAGTGGCATTGTGTTAAAGAAACAGTACATTGTGTAAAAGAAACAGTACATTGTGTGAAAGAAACAGTACATTGTGTGAAAGAAACAGTGGCATTGTGTGAAAGAAACAGTGGCATTGTGTGAAAGAAACAGTACATTGTGAAAGAAACAGTACATTGTGTGATAGAAACAGTACATTGTGTGAAAGAAACAGTACATTGTGTGAAAGAAACAGTGCATTGTGTAAAGAAACAGTACATTGTGTGAAAGAAACAGTGGCATTGTGTGAAAGAAACAGTGGCATTGTGTGAAAGAAACAGTGGCATTGTGTGAAAGAAACAGTGGCATTGTGTGAAAGAAACAGTGGCATTGTGTGAATGAAACAGTATATTGTGTGAAAGAAACAGTGGCATTGTGTGAAAGAAACAGTGGCATTGTGTGAAAGAAACAGTGGCATTGTGTAAAAGAAACAGTTGCATTGTGTGAAAGAAACAGTGGCATTGTGTGGCATTTTGTGAAAGAAACAGTACATTGTGTGAAAGAAACAGTGGCATTGTGTGAAAGAAACAGTACATTGTGTGAAAGAAACAGTACATTGTGTGAAAGAAACAGTACATTGTGTGAAAGAAACAGTACATTGTGTGAAAGCAACAGTACATTGTGTGGAAGAAACAGTACATTGTGTGAAAGAAACAGTGGCATTGTGTGAAAGAAACAGTGGCATTGTGTGAAAGAAACAGTACATTGTGTGAAATAAACAGTGGCATTGTGTAAAAGAAACAGTGGCATTGTGTGAAAGAAACAGTACATTGTGTGAAAGAAACAGTGGCATTGTGTGAAAGAAACAGTGGCATTGTGTGAAAGAAACAGTGGCATTGTGTAAAAGAAACAGTGGCATTGTGTGAAAGAAACAGTACATTGTGTAAAAGAAACAGTGGCATTGTGTTAAAGAAACAGTACATTGTGTAAAAGAAACAGTACATTGTGTGAAAGAAACAGTACATTGTGTGAAAGAAACAGTGGTATTGTGTGAAAGAAACAGTACATTGTGAAAGAAACAGTACATTGTTTGAAAGAAACAGTACAATGTGTGAAAGAAACAGTGCATTGTGTGAAAGAAACAGTGGCATTGTGTGAAAGAAACAGTGGCATTGTGTGAAAGAAACAGTGGCATTGTGTAAAAGAAACAGTGGCATTGTGTGAAAGAAACAGTACATTGTGTGAAAGAAACAGTGGCATTGTGTGAAAGAAACAGTGGCATTGTGTGAAAGAAACAGTGGCATTGTGTGAAAGAAACAGTGGCATTGTGTGAAAGAAACAGTGGCATTGTGTGAATGAAACAGTACATTGTGTGAAAGAAACAGTGGCATTGTGTGAAAGAAACAGTGGCATTGTGTGAAAGAAACAGTACATTGTGTGAAAGAAACAGTGGCATTGTGTAAAAGAAACAGTGGCATTGTGTGAAAGAAACAGTACATTGTGTGACAGAAACAGTGGCATTGTGTGAAAGAGACAGTGGCATTGTGTGAAAGAAACAGTACATTGTGTGAAAGAAACAGTGGCATTGTGTAAAAGAAACAGTGGCATTGTGTGAAAGAAACAGTACATTGTGTAAAAGAAACAGTGGCATTGTGTGAAAGAAACAGTACATTGTGTAAAAGAAACAGTACATTGTGTGAAAGAAACAGTACATTGTGTGATAGAAACAGTACATTGTGTGAAAGAAACAGTGGCATTGTGTGAAAGAAACAGTGGTATTGTGTGAAAGCAACAGTGGCATTGTGTGAAAGAAACAGTACATTGTGTAAAAGAAACAGTACATTGTGTGAAAGAAACAGTACATTGTGTGAAAGAAACAGTGGCATTGTGTAAAAGAAACAGTGGCATTGTGTGAAAGAAACAGTACATTGTGTGAAAGAAGCAGTACATTGTGTGAAAGAAACAGTTGCATTGTGTGAAAGAAACAGTGGCATTGTGTGAAAGAAACAGTACATTGTGTGAAAGAAACAGTACATTGTGTGAAAGAAACAGTGGCATTGTGTGAAAGAAACAGTGGCATTTTGTGACAGAAACAGTGGCATTGTGTGAAAGAAACAGTGGCATTGTGTGAAAGAAACAGTACATTGTGTGAAAGAAACAGTACATTGTGTGAAAGAAACAGTGGCATTGTGTGAAAGAAACAGTGGCATTGTGTGAAAGAAACAGTGGCATTGTGTGAAAGAAACAGTACATTGTGTAAAAGAAACAGTGGCATTGTGTGAAAGAAACAGTGGCATTGTGTGAAAGAAACAGTACATTGTGTGAAAGAAACAGTGGCATTGTGTGAAAGAAACAGTGGCATTTTGTGAAAGAAACAGTACATTGTGTGAAAGAAACAGTGGCCTTTTGTGAAAGAAACAGTGGCATTTTGTGAAAGAAACAGTGGCATTGTGTGAAAGAAACAGTGGCATTGTGTGAAAGAAACAGTGCATTGTGTGAAAGAAACATTGGCATTGTGTGAAAGAAACAGTACATTGTGTGAAAGAAACAGTACATTGTGTGAAAGAAACAGTGGAATTGTGTGAAAGAAACAGTGGCATTGTGTGAAAGAAACAGTGGCATTTTGTGAAAGAGACAGTACATTGTGTGAAAGAAACAGTGGCATTTTGTGAAAGAAACAGTGGCATTGTGTAAAAGAAACAGTGGAATTGTGTGAAAGAAAAGTTACATTGTGTGAAAGAAACAGTGGCATTGTGTGAAAGAAACAGTACATTGTGTGAAAAAAACAGTGGCATTGTGTGAAAGAAACAGTACATTCTGTGAAAGAAACAGTGGCATTGTGTGAAAGAAACAGTGGCATTGTGTGAAAGAAACAGTACATTGTGTAAAAGAAACAGTGGCATTGTGTGAAAGAAACAGTGGCATTGTGTGAAAGACACAGTACATTGTGTGAAAGAAACAGTGGCATTGTGTGAAAGAAACAGTACATTGTGTGAAAGAAACAGTGGCATTGTGTGAAAGAAACAGTGGCATTTTGTGAAAGAAACAGTACATTGTGTGAAAGAAACAGTACATTGTGTGAAAGAAACAGTGGCATTGTGTGAAAGAAACAGTACATTGTGTGAAAGAAACAGTACATTGTGTGAAAGAAACCGTGGCATTGTGTGAAAGAAACAGTGGCATTGTGTGAATGAAACAGTACATTGTGTGAAAGAAACAGTGGCATTGTGTGAAAGAAACAGTGGCATTGTGTGAAAGAAACAGTACATTGTGTGAAAGAAACAGTGGCATTGTGTGAAAGAAACAGTCGCATTGAGTGGCATTTTGTGAAAGAAACAGTGGCATTGTGTGAAAGAAACAGTGGCATTGTGTGAAAGAAACAGTACATTGTGTGAAAGAAACAGTGGCATTGTGTGAAAGAAACAGTGGCATTGTGTAAAAGAAACAGTGGCATTGTGTGAAAGAAACAGTGGCATTGTGTGAATGAAACAGTACATTGTGTGAAAGAAACAGTGGCATTGTGTGAAAGAAACAGTACATTGTGTGAAAGAAACAGTGGCATTGTGTGAAAGAAACAGTACATTGTGTGAAAGAAACAGTGGCATTGTGTGAAAGAAACAGTGGCATTGTGTGGCATTTTGTGAAAGAAACAGTACATTGTGTGAAAGAAACAGTACATTGTGTGAAAGAAACAGTGACATTGTGTGAATGAAACAGTACATTGTGTGAAAGAAACAGTGGCATTGTGTAAAAGAAACAGTTGCATTGTGTAAAAGAAACAGTGGCATTGTGTAAATCAAACAGTACATTGTGTGAAAGAAACAGTGGCATTGTGTGAAAGATACAGTGGCATTGTGTGAAAGAAACAGTGGCATTGTGTGAAAGAAACAGTGGCATTGTGTTGAATTTTGTGAAAGAAACAGTACATTGTGTGAAAGAAACAGTGGCATTGTGTGAAAGAAACAGTACATTGTGTGAAAGAAACAGTGGCATTGTGTGAAAGAAACAGTGGCATTGTGTAAAAGAAACAGTGGCATTGTGTAAAAGAAACAGTGGCATTGTGTTAAAGAAACAGTGGCATTGTGTGAATGAAACAGTACATTGTGTGAAAGAAACAGTGGCATTGTGTGAAAGAAACAGTGGCATTGTGTGAAAGAAACAGTGGCATTGTGTGAAAGAAACAGTGGCATTGTGTGAAAGAAACAGTGGCATTGTGTGAAAGAAACAGTGGCATTGTGTGAAAGAAACAGTGGCATTGTGTGGCATTTTGTGAAAGAAACAGTACATTGTGTGAAAGAAACAGTGGCATTGTGTGAAAGAAACAGTACATTGTGTGAAAGAAACAGTACATTGTGTGAAAGAAACAGTACATTGTGTGAAAGAAACAGTACATTGTGTGATAGAAACAGTGCATTGTGTGGAAGAAACAGTACATTGTGTGAAAGAAACAGTGGCATTGTGTTAAAGAAACAGTGGCATTGTGTGAAAGAAACAGTACATTGTGTGAAAGAAACAGTGGCATTGTGTAAAAGAAACAGTGGCATTGTGTGAAAGAAACAGTACATTGTGTGAAAGAAACAGTGGCATTGTGTGAAAGAAACAGTGGCATTGTGTGAAAGAAACAGTGGCATTGTGTAAAAGAAACAGTGGCATTGTGTGACAGAAACAGTACATTGTGTAAAAGAAACAGTGGCATTGTGTGAAAGAAACAGTCGCATTGTGTGGCATTTTGTGAAAGAAACAGTGGCATTGTGTGAAAGAAACAGTGGCATTGTGTGAAAGAAACAGTACATTGTGTGAAAGAAACAGTGGCATTGTGTGAAAGAAACAGTGGCATTGTGTGAAAGAAACAGTGGCATTGTGTGAATGAAACAGTACATTGTGTGAAAGAAACAGTGGCATTGTGTGAAAGAAACAGTGGCATTGTGTGAAAGAAACAGTACATTGTGTGAAAGAAACAGTGGCATTGTGTAAAAGAAACAGTGGCATTGTGTGAAAGAAACAGTGGCATTATGTGAAAGAAACAGTGGCATTGTGTGAAAGAAACAGTGGCATTGTGTGAAAGAAACAGTACATTGTGTGAAAGAAACAGTACATTGTGTGAAAGAAACAGTGGCATTGTGTGAAAGAAACAGTGGCATTGTGTGAAAGAAACAGTGGCATTGTGTGAAAGAACCAGTACATTGTGTAAAAGAAACAGTGGCATTGTGTGAAAGAAACAGTGGCATTGTGTGAAAGAAACAGTACATTGTGTGAAAGAAACAGTGGCATTGTGTGAAAGAAACAGTACATTGTGTGAAAGAAACAGTGGCATTTTGTGAAAGAAACAGTACATTGTGTGAAAGAAACAGTGGCCTTTTGTGAAAGAAACAGTGGCATTTTGTGACAGAAACAGTGGCATTTTGTGAAAGAGACAGTACATTGTGTGAAAGAAACAGTGGCATTTTGTGAAAGAAACAGTGGCATTGTGTAAAAGAAACAGTGGCATTGTGTGAAAGCAACAGTACATTTTGTGAAAGAAACAGTGGCATTGTGTGAAAGAAACAGTACATTGTGTGAAAAAAACAGTGGCATTGTGTGAAAGAAACAGTACATTGTGTGAAAGAAACAGTGGCATTGTGTGAAAGAAACAGTGGCATTGTGTAAAAGAAACAGTACATTGTGTAAAAGAAACAGTGGCATTGTGTGAAAGAAACAGTGGCATTGTGTGAAAGAAACAGTACATTGTGTGAAAGAAACAGTGGCATTGTGTGAAAAGAACCGGTACATTGTGTGAAAGAAACAGTGGCATTGTGTGAAAGAAACAGTGGCATTTTGTTAAAGAAACAGTACATTGTGTGAAAGAAACAGTGGCATTGTGTGAAAGAAACAGTACATTGTGTGAAAGAAACAGTGGCATTGTGTGAAAGAAACAGTGGCATTGTGTGAAAGAAACAGTTGCATTGTGTGAATGAAACAGTACATTGTGTGAAAGAAAAAGTGGCATTGTGTGAAAGAAACAGTGGCATTGTGTTAAAGAAACAGTACATTGTGTGAAAGAAACAGTGGCATTGTGTGAAAGAAACAGTGGCATTGTGTGGCATTTTGTGAAAGAAACAGTGGCATTGTGTGAAAGAAACAGTACATTGTGTGAAAGAAACAGTGGCATTGTGTGAAAGAAACAGTGGCATTGTGTGAAAGAAACAGTGGCATTGTGTGAAAGAAACAGTGGCATTTTGTGAAAGAAACAGTACATTGTGTGAAAGAAACAGTACATTGTGTGAAAGAAACAGTGGCATTGTGTGGCATTTTGTGAAAGAAACAGTGGCATTGTGTAAAAGAAACAGTGGCATTGTGTGAAAGAAACAGTACATTGTGTGAAAGAAACAGTGGCATTGTGTGAAAGAAACAGTGGCATTGTGTAAAAGAAACAGTGTCATTGTGTGAAAGAAACAGTGGCATTGTGTGAATGAAACAGTACATTGTGTGAAAGAAACAGTGGCATTGTGTAAAAGAAACAGTACATTGTGTGAAAGAAACAGTACATTGTGTGAAAAAAAAAGTGGCATTGTGTGAAAGAAACAGTGGCATTGTGTGGCATTTTGTGAAAGAAACAGTACATTGTGTGAAAGAAACAGTACATTGTGTGAAAGAAACAGTGGCATTGTGTGAATGAAACAGTACATTGTGTGAAAGAAACAGTGGCATTGTGTAAAAGAAACAGTGGCATTGTGTAAAAGAAACAGTGGCATTGTGTAAATGAAACAGTACATTGTGTGAAAGAAACAGTGGCATTGTGTGAAAGATACAGTGGCATTGTGTGAAAGAAACAGTGGCATTGTGTGAAAGAAACAGTGGCATTGTGTTGCATTTTGTGAAAGAAACAGTACATTGTGTGAAAGAAACAGTACATTGTGTGAAAGAAACAGTGGCATTGTGTGAAAGAAACAGTACATTGTGTGAAAGAAACAGTGGCATTGTGTGAAAGAAACAGTGGCATTGTGTAAAAGAAACAGTGGCATTGTGTTAAAGAAACAGTGGCATTGTGTGAATGAAACAGTACATTGTGTGAAAGAAACAGTGGCATTGTGTGAAAGAAACAGTGGCATTGTGTGAAAGAAACAGTACATTGTGTGAAAGAAACAGTGGCATTGTGTGAATGAAACAGTACATTGTGTGAAAGAAACAGTGGCATTGTGTGAAAGAAACAGTGGCATTGTGTGAATGAAACAGTACATTGTGTGAAAGAAACAGTGGCATTGTGTGAAAGAAACAGTGGCATTGTGTGAAAGAAACAGTGGCATTGTGTAAAAGAAACAGTGGCATTGTGTGAAAGAAACAGTGGCATTGTGTGAATGAAACAGTACATTGTGTGAAAGAAACAGTGGCATTGTGTGAAAGAAACAGTACATTGTGTGAAAGAAAGAGTGGCATTGTGTGAAAGAAACAGTACATTGTGTGAAAGAAACAGTACATTGTGTGAAAGAAACAGTGGCATTGTGTGGCATTTTGTGAAAGAAACAGTACATTGTGTGAAAGAAACAGTACATTGTGTGAAAGAAACAGTGACATTGTGTGATTGAAACAGTACATTGTGTGAAAGAAACAGTGGCATTGTGTAAAAGAAACAGTGGCATTGTGTAAAAGAAACAGTGGCATTGTGTAAATGAAACAGTACATTGTGTGAAAGAAACAGTGGCATTGTGTGAAAGATACAGTGGCATTGTGTGAACGAAACAGTGGCATTGTGTGAAAGAAACAGTGGCATTGTGTTGAATTTTGTGAAAGAAACAGTACATTGTGTGAAAGAAACAGTACATTGTGTGAAAGAAACAGTGGCATTGTGTGAAAGAAACAGTACATTGTGTGAAAGAAACAGTGGCATTGTGTGAAAGAAACAGTGGCATTGTGTAAAAGAAACAGTGGCATTGTGTAAAAGAAACAGTGCATTGTGTTAAAGAAACAGTGGCATTGTGTGAATGAAACAGTACATTGTGTGAAAGAAACAGTGGCATTGTGTGAAAGAAACAGTGGCATTGTGTGAAAGAAACAGTGGCATTGTGTGAAAGAAACAGTGGCATTGTGTGAAAGAAACAGTGGCATTGTGTTAAAGAAACAGTGGCATTGTGTGGCATTTTGTGAAAGAAACAGTACATTGTGTGAAAGAAACAGTGGCATTGTGTGAAAGAAACAGTACATTGTGTGAAAGAAACAGTACATTGTGTGAAAGAAACAGTACATTGTGTGAAAGAAACAGTACATTGTGTGATAGAAACAGTGCATTGTGTGGAAGAAACAGTACATTGTGTGAAAGAAACAGTGGCATTGTGTTAAAGAAACAGTGGCATTGTGTGAATGAAACAGTACATTGTGTGAAAGAAACAGTGGCATTGTGTAAAAGAAACAGTGGCATTGTATGAAAGAAACAGTACATTGTGTGAAAGAAACAGTGGCATTGTATGAAAGAAACAGTGGCATTGTGTGAAAGAAACAGTGGCATTGTGTAAAAGAAACAGTGGCATTGTGTGACAGAAACAGTACATTGTGTAAAAGAAACAGTGGCATTGTGTGAAAGAAACAGTCACATTGTGTGGCATTTTGTGAAAGAAACAGTGGCATTGTGTGAAAGAAACAGTGGCATTGTGTGAAAGAAACAGTGGCATTGTGTGAATGAAACAGTACATTGTGTGAAAGAAACAGTGGCATTGTGTGAAAGAAACAGTGGCATTGTGTGAAAGAAACAGTACATTGTGTGAAAGAAACAGTGGCATTGTGTAAAAGAAACAGTGGCATTGTGTGAAAGAAACAGTGGCATTATGTGAAAGAAACAGTGGCATTGTGTGAAAGAAACAGTGGCATTGTGTGAAAGAAACAGTACATTGTGTGAAAGAAACAGTGGCATTGTGTGAAAGAAACAGTACATTGTGTGAAAGACACAGTGGCATTGTGTGAAAGAAACAGTGGCATTGTGTGAAAGAAACAGTGGCATTGTGTGAAAGAACCAGTACATTGTGTAAAAGAAACAGTGGCATTGTGTGAAAGAAACAGTGGCATTGTGTGAAAGAAACAGTACATTGTGTGAAAGAAACAGTGGCATTGTGTGAAAGAAACAGTACATTGTGTGAAAGAAACAGTGGCATTTTGTGAAAGAAACAGTACATTGTGTGAAAGAAACAGTGGCCTTTTGTGAAAGAAACAGTGGCATTTTGTGACAGAAACAGTGGCATTTTGTGAAAGAGACAGTACATTGTGTGAAAGAAACAGTGGCATTTTGTGAAAGAAACAGTGGCATTGTGTAAAAGAAACAGTGGCATTGTGTGAAAGAAACAGTACATTTTGTGAAAGAAACAGTGGCATTGTGTGAAAGAAACAGTACATTGTGTGAAAAAAACAGTGGCATTGTGTGAAAGAAACAGTACATTGTGTGAAAGAAACAGTGGCATTGTGTAAAAGAAACAGTACATTGTGTAAAAGAAACAGTGGCATTGTGTGAAAGAAACAGTGGCATTGTGTGAAAGAAACAGTACATTGTGTGAAAGAAACAGTGGCATTGTGTGAAAGAAACAGTACATTGTGTGAAAGAAACAGTGGCATTTTGTTAAAGAAACAGTACATTGTGTGAAAGAAACAGTACAGTGTGTGAAAGAAACAGTGGCATTGTGTGAAAGAAACAGTGGCATTGTGTGAATGAAACAGTACATTGTGTGAAAGAAACAGTGGCATTGTGTGAAAGAAACAGTGGCATTGTGTTAAAGAAACAGTACATTGTGTGAAAGAAACAGTGGCATTGTGTGAAAGAAACAGTGGCATTGTGTGGCATTTTGTGAAAGAAACAGTGGCATTGTGTGAAAGAAACAGTACATTGTGTGAAAGAAACAGTGGCATTGTGTGAAAGAAACAGTACATTGTGTGAAAGAAACAGTGGCATTGTGTGAAAGAAACAGTGGCATTTTGTGAAAGAAACAGTACATTGTGTGAAAGAAACAGTACATTGTGTGAAAGAAACAGTGGCATTGTGTGAAAGAAACAGTACATTGTGTGAAAGAAACAGTACATTGTGTGAAAGAAACAGTGGCATTGTGTGAAAGAAACAGTGGCATTGTGTGAAAGAAACAGTGGCATTGTGTGAATGCAACAGTACATTGTGTGAAAGAAACAGTGGCATTGTGTGAAAGAAACAGTGGCATTGTGTGAAAGAAACAGTACATTGTGTGAAAGAAACAGTGGCATTGTGTGAAAGAAACAGTGGCATTGTGTGGCATTTTGTGAAAGAAACAGTGGCATTGTGTAAAAGAAACAGTGGCATTGTGTGAAAGAAACAGTACATTGTGTGAAAGAAACAGTGGCATTGTATGAAAGAAACAGTGGCATTGTGTAAAAGAAACAGTGTCATTGTGTGAAAGAAACAGTGGCATTGTGTTAATGAAACAGTACATTGTGTGAAAGAAACAGTGGCATTGTGTGAAAGAAACAGTACATTGTGTGAAAGAAACAGTACATTGTGTGAAAGAAACAGTACATTGTGTGAAAGAAACAGTGGCATTGTGTGAAAGAAACAGTGGCATTGTGCGGCATTTTGTGAAAGAAACAGTACATTGTGTGAAAGAAACAGTACATTGTGTGAAAGAAACAGTGGCATTGTGTGAATGAAACAGTACATTGTGTGAAAGAAACAGTGGCATTGTGTGAAAGAAACAGTGGCATTGTGTAAAAGAAACAGTGGCATTGTGTAAAAGAAACAGTGGCATTGTGTAAATGAAACAGTACATTGTGTGAAAGAAACAGTGGCATTGTGTGAAAGATACAGTGGCATTGTGTGAAAGAAACAGTGGCATTGTGTGAAAGAAACAGTGGCATTGTGTTGCATTTTGTGAAAGAAACAGTACATTGTGTGAAAGAAACAGTACATTGTGTGAAAGAAACAGTGGCATTGTGTGAAAGAAACAGTGGCATTGTGTGAAAGAAACAGTGGCATTGTGTAAAAGAAACAGTGGCATTGTGTTAAAGAAACAGTGGCATTGTGTGAATGAAACAGTACATTGTGTGAAAGAAACAGTGGCATTGTGTTAAAGAAACAGTGGCATTGTGTGAAAGAAACAGTACATTGTGTGAAAGAAACAGTGGCATTATGTGAATGAAACAGTACATTGTGTGAAAGAAACAGTGGCATTGTGTGAAAGAAACAGTGGCATTGTGTGAATGAAACAGTACATTGTGTGAAAGAAACAGTGGCATTGTGTGAAAGAAATAGTGGCATTGTGTGAAAGAAACAGTGGCATTGTGTGGCATTTTGTGAAAGAAACAGTACATTGTGTGAAAGAAACAGTGGCATTGTGTGAAAGAAACAGTACATTGTGTGAAAGAAACAGTACATTGTGTGAAAGAAACAGTACATTGTGTGATAGAAACAGTGCATTGTGTGGAAGAAACAGTACATTGTGTGAAAGAAACAGTGGCATTGTGTGAAAGAAACAGTGGCATTGTGTGAAAGAAACAGTACATTGTGTGAAAGAAACATTGGCATTGTGTAAAAGAAACAGTGGCATTGTGTGAAAGAAACAGTACATTGTGTGAAAGAAACAGTGGCATTGTGTGAAAGAAACAGTGGCATTGTGTGAGAGAAACAGAGGCATTGTGTAAAAGAAACAGTGGCATTGTGTGACAGAAACAGTACATTGTGTAAAAGAAACAGTGGCATTGTGTTAAAGAAACAGTACATTGTGTAAAAGAAACAGTACATTGTGTGAAAGAAACAGTACATTGTGTGAAAGAAACAGTTGTATTGTGTGAAAGAAACAGTGGCATTGTGTGAAAGAAACAGTGGCATTGTGTAAAAGAAACAGTACATTGTGTGAAAGAAACAGTGGCATTGTGTGAAAGAAACAGTACATTGTGTGAAAGAAACAGTGGCATTGTGTGAAAGAAACAGTGGCATTGTGTGAAAGAAACAGTACATTGTGTGAAAGAAACAGTGGCATTGTGTGAAAGAAACAGTACATTGTCTCAAAGAAACAGTGGCATTTTGTGAAAGAAACAGTACATTGTGTGAAAGAAACAGTGGCCTTTTGTGAAAGAAACAGTGGCATTTGGTGAAAGAAACAGTGGCATTGTGTGAAAGAAACAGTAGCATTGTGTGAAAGAAACAGTACATTGTGTGAAAGAAACAGTGGCATTGTGTGAAAGAAACAGTGGCATTGTGTGAAAGAAACAGTGGCATTTTGTGAAAGAGACAGTACATTGTGTGAAAGAAACAGTGGCATTTTGTGAAAGAAACAGTTGCATTGTGTAAAAGAAACAGTGGCATTGTGTGAAAGAAACAGTACATTTTGTGAAAGAAACAGTGGCATTGTGTGAAAGAAACAGTACATTGTGTCAAAAAAACAGTGGCATTGTGTGAAAGAAACAGTACATTGTGTGAAAGAAACAGTGGCATTGTGTGAAAGAAACAGTGGCATTGTGTGAAAGAAACAGTGGCATTGTGTGAAAGAAACATTGGCATTGTGTGAAAGAAACAGTACATTGTGTAAAAGAAACAGTGGCATTGTGTGAAAGAAACAGTACATTGTGTGAAAGAAACAGTGGCATTGTGTGAAAGAAACAGTGGCATTGTGTGAAAGAAACAGTACATTGTGTGAAAGAAACAGTGGCATTGTGTGAAAGAAACAGTACATTGTGTGAAAGAAACAGTACATTGTGTGAAAGAAACAGTGGCATTGTGTGAAAGAAACAGGTGCATTGTGTGAAAGAAACAGTGGCATTGTGTGAATGAAACAGTGGCATTGTGTGAAAGAAACAGTGGCATTGTGTGAAAGAAACAGTACATTGTGTGAAAGAAACAGTGGCATTGTGTGAAAGAAACAGTGGCATTGTGTGGCATTTTGTGAAAGAAACAGTGGCATTGTGTGAAAGAAACAGTGGCATTGTGTGAAAGAAACAGTACATTGTGTGAAAGAAACAGTGGCATTGTGTGAAAGAAACAGTGGCATTGTGTAAAAGAAACAGTGGCATTGTGTGAAAGAAACAGTGGCATTGTGTGAATGAAACAGTACATTGTGTGAAAGAAACAGTGGCATTGTGTGAAAGAAACAGTACATTGTGTGAAAGAAACAGTGGCATTGTGTGAAAGAAACAGTACATTGTGTGAAAGAAACATTGGCATTGTGTTAAAGAAACAGTGGCATTGTGTGGCATTTTGTGAAAGAAACAGTACATTGTGTGAAAGAAACAGTACATTGTGTGAAAGAAACAGTGGCATTGTGTGAATGAAACAGTACATTGTGTGAAAGAAACAGTGGCATTGTGTAAAAGAAACAGTGGCATTGTGTAAAAGAAACAGTGGCATTGTGTAAATGAAACAGTACATTGTGTGAAAGAAACAGTGGCATTGTGTGAAAGATACAGTGGCATTGTTTGAAAGAAACAGTGGCCTTGTGTGAAAGAAACAGTGGCATTGTGTTGCATTTTGTGAAAGAAACAGTACATTGTGTGAAAGAAACAGTACATTGTGTGAAAGAAACAGTGGCATTGTGTGAAAGAAACAGTACATTGTGTGAAAGAAACAGTGGCATTGTGTGAAAGAAACAGTGGCATTGTGTAAAAGAAACAGTGGCATTGTGTGAAAGAAACAGTACATTGTGTGAAAGAAACAGTGGCATTGTGTGAAAGAAACAGTGGCATTGTGTGGCATTTTGTGAAAGAAACAGTACATTGTGTGAAAGAAACAGTGGCATTGTGTGAAAGAAACAGTACATTGTGCGAAAGAAACAGTACATTGTATGACAGAAACAGTACATTGTGTGAAAGAAACAGTACATTGTGTGATAGAAACAGTGCATTGTGTGGAAGAAACAGTACATTGTGTGAAAGAAACAGTGGCATTGTGGTAAAGAAACAGTGGCATTGTGTGAAAGAAACAGTACATTGTGTGAAAGAAACAGTGGCATTGTGTAAAACAAACAGTGGCATTGTGTGAAAGAAACAGTGGCATTGTGTTTAAGAAACTGTACATTGTGTAAAAGAAACAGTACATTGTGTGAAAGAAACAGTACATTGTGTGAAAAAAACAGTGGTATTGTGTGAAAGAAACAGTGGCATTGTGTGAAAGAAACAGTACATTGTGAAAGAAACAGTACATTGTGTGAAAGAAACAGTACATTGTGTGAAAGAAACAGTGCATTGTGTGAAAGAAACAGTACATTGTGTGAAAGAAACAGTGGCATTGTGTGAAAGAAACAGTGGCATTGTGTGAAAGAAACAGTGGCATTGTGTGAAAGAAACAGTACATTGTGTGAAAGAAACAGTGGCATTGTGTGAAAGAAACAGTGGCATTGTGTGAAAGAAACAGTGGCATTGTGTGAATGAAACAGTACATTGTGTGAAAGAAACAGTGGCATTGTGTGAAAGAAACAGTGGCATTGTGTGAAAGAAACAGTACATTGTGTGAAAGAAACAGTACATTGTGTGAAAAAAACAGTGGTATTGTGTGAAAGAAACAGTGGCATTGTGTGAAAGAAACAGTACATTGTGAAAGAAACAGTACATTGTGTGAAAGAAACAGTACATTGTTTGAAAGAAACAGTGCATTGTGTGAAAGAAACAGTACATTGTGTGAAAGAAACAGTGGCATTGTGTGAAAGAAACAGTGGCATTGTGTGAAAGAAACAGTGGCATTGTGTGAAAGAAACAGTACATTGTGTGAAAGAAACAGTGGCATTGTGTGAAAGAAACAGTGGCATTGTGTGAAAGAAACAGTGGCATTGTGTGAATGAAACAGTACATTGTGTGAAAGAAACAGTGGCATTGTGTGAAAGAAACAGTGGCATTGTGTGAAAGAAACAGTACATTGTGTGAAAGAAACAGTGGCATTGTGTAAAAGTAACAGTGGCATTGTGTGAAAGAAACAGTGGCATTGTGTGAAAGAAACAGTGGCATTGTGTGAAAGAAACAGTGGCATTGTGTGAAAGAAACAGTACATTGTGTAAAAGAAACAGTGGCATTGTGTAAAAGAAACAGTGGCATTGTGTGAAAGAAACAGTGGCATTGTGTGAAAGAAACAGTACATTGTGTGAAAGAAACAGTGGCATTGTGTGAAAGAAACAGTACATTGTGTGAAAGAAACAGTGGCATTGTGTGAAAGAAACAGTACATTGTGTGAAAGAAACAGTGGCCTTTTGTGAAAGAAACAGTGGCATTTTGTGAAAGAAACAGTGGCATTGTGTGAAAGAAACAGTGGCATTGTGTGAAAGAAACAGTACATTGTGTGAAAGAAACATTGGAATTGTGTGAAAGAAACAGTGCATTGTGTGAAAGAAACAGTACATTGTGTGAAAGAAACAGTGGCATTGTGTGAAAGAAACAGTGGCATTGTGTGAAAGAAACAGTGGCATTGTGTGAAAGAAACAGTGGCATTTTGTGAAAGAGACAGTACATTGTGTGAAAGAAACAGTGGCATTTTGTGAAAGAAACAGTGGCATTGTGTAAAAGAAACAGTGGCATTGTGTGAAAGAAACAGTGGCATTGTGTTAAAGAAACAGTGGCATTGTGTGAAAGAAACAGTACATTGTGTGAAAGAAACAGTGGCATTGTGTGAAAGAAACAGTGGCATTGTGTGAAAGAAACAGTGGCATTGTGTGAATGAAACAGTACATTGTGTGAAAGAAACAGTGGCATTGTGTGAAAGAAACAGTGGCATTGTGTGAAAGAAACAGTACATTGTGTGAAAGAAACAGTGGCATTGTGTAAAAGTAACAGTGGCATTGTGTGAAAGAAACAGTGGCATTGTGTGAAAGAAACAGTGGCATGGTGTGAAAGAAACAGTGGCATTGTGTGAAAGAAACAGTACATTGTGTGAAAGAAACAGTGGCATTGTGTGAAAGAAACAGTACATTGTGTTAAAGAAACAGTGGCATTGTGTGAAAGAAACAGTGGCATTGTGTGAAAGAAACAGTGGCATTGTGTGAAAGAAACAGTGGCATTGTGTGAAAGAAACAGTACATTGTGTAAAAGAAACAGTGGCATTGTGTAAAAGAAACAGTGGCATTGTGTGAAAGAAACAGTGGCATTGTGTGAAAGAAACAGTACATTGTGTGAAAGAAACAGTGGCATTGTGTGAAAGAAACAGTACATTGTGTGAAAGAAACAGTGGCATTGTGTGAAAGAAACAGTACATTGTGTGAAAGAAACAGTGGCCTTTTGTGAAAGAAACAGTGGCATTTTGTGAAAGAAACAGTGGCATTGTGTGAAAGAAACAGTGGCATTGTGTGAAAGAAACAGTACATTGTGTGAAAGAAACATTGGAATTGTGTGAAAGAAACAGTGCATTGTGTGAAAGAAACAGTACATTGTGTGAAAGAAACAGTGGCATTGTGTGAAAGAAACAGTGGCATTGTGTGAAAGAAACAGTGGCATTGTGTGAAAGAAACAGTGGCATTGTGTGAAAGAAACAGTGGCATTTTGTGAAAGAGACAGTACATTGTGTGAAAGAAACAGTGGCATTTTGTGAAAGAAACAGTGGCATTGTGTAAAAGAAACAGTGGCATTGTGTGAAAGAAACAGTACATTTTGTGAAAGAAACAGTGGCATTGTGTGAAAGAAACAGTACATTGTGTGAAAAAAACAGTGGCATTGTGTGAAAGAAACAGTACATTGTGTGAAAGAAACAGTGGCATTGTGTGAAAGAAACAGTGTCATTGTGTGAAAGAAACAGTACATTGTGTAAAAGAAACAGTGGCATTGTGTGAAAGAAACAGTGGCATTGTGTGAAAGAAACAGTACATTGTGTGAAAGAAACAGTGGCATTGTTTGAAAGAAACAGTACATTGTGTGAAAGAAACAGTTGCATTGTGTGAAAGAAACAGTGGCATTTTGTGAAAGAAACAGTGGCATTGTGTAAAAGAAACAGTGGCATTGTGTAAATGAAACAGTACATTGTGTGAAAGAAACAGTGGCATTGTGTGAAAGATACAGTGGCATTGTTTGAAAGAAACAGTGGCATTGTGTGAAAGAAACAGTGGCATTGTGTTGCATTTTGTGAAAGAAACAGTACATTGTGTGAAAGAAACAGTACATTGTGTGAAAGAAACAGTGGCATTGTGTGAAAGAAACAGTACATTGTGTGAAAGAAACAGTGGCATTGTGTGAAAGAAACAGTGGCATTGTGTAAAAGAAACAGTGGCATTGTGTTAAAGAAACAGTAGCATTGTGTGAATGAAACAGTACATTGTGTGAAAGAAACAGTGGCATTGTGTGAAAGAAACAGTGGCATTGTGTTAAAGAAACAGTACATTGTGTGAAAGAAACAGTGGCATTGTGTGAAAGAAACAGTGGCATTGTGTGGCATTTTGTGAAAGAAACAGTACATTGTGTGAAAGAAACAGTGGCATTGTGTGAAAGAAACAGTACATTGTATGACAGAAACAGTACATTGTGTGAAAGAAACAGTACATTGTGTGATAGAAGCAGTGCATTGTGTGAAAGAAACAGTACATTGTGTGAAAGAAACAGTGGCATTGTGTAAAACAAACAGTGGCATTGTGTGAAAGAAACAGTGGCATTGTGTTTAAGAAACTGTACATTGTGTAAAAGAAACAGTACATTGTGTGAAAGAAACAGTACATTGTGTGAAAGAAACAGTGGTATTGTGTGAAAGAAACAGTGGCATTGTGTGTAAGAAACAGTACATTGTGTGAAAGAAACAGTACATTGTGTGAAAGAAACAGTGCATTGTGATAAAGAAACAGTACATTGTGTGAAAGAAACAGTGGCATTGTGTGAAGGAAACAGTGGCATTGTGTGAAAGAAACAGTGGCATTGTGTGAAAGAAACAGTACATTGTGTGAAAGAAACAGTGGCATTGTGTGAAAGAAACAGTGGCATTGTGTGAAAGAAACAGTGGCATTGTGTGAATGAAACAGTACATTGTGTGAAAGAAACAGTGGCATTGTGTGAAAGAAACAGTGGCATTGTGTGAAAGAACCAGTACATTGTGTGAAAGAAACAGTGGCATTGTGTAAAAGAAACAGTGGCATTGTGTGAAAGAAACAGTGGCATTGTGTGAAAGAAACAGTGGCATTGTGTGAAAGAAACAGTGGCATTGTGTGAAAGAAACAGTACATTGTGTGAAAGAAACAGTGGCATTGTGTGAAAGAAACAGTACATTGTGTGAAAGAAACAGTGGCATTGTGTGAAAGAAACAGTACATTGTGTAAAAGAAACAGTGGCATTGTGTAAAAGAAACAGTGGCATTGTGTGAAAGAAACAGTGGCATTGTGTGAAAGAAACAGTACATTGTGTGAAAGAAACAGTGGCATTGTGTGAAAGAAACAGTACATTGTGTGAAAGAAACAGTGGCATTGTGTGAAAGAAACAGTACATTGTGTGAAAGAAACAGTGGCCTTTTGTGAAAGAAACAGTGGCATTTTGTGAAAGAAACAGTGGCATTGTGTGAAATAAACAGTGGCATTGTGTGAAAGAAACAGTACATTGTGTGAAAGAAACAGTGGCATTGTGTGAATGAAACAGTACATTGTGTGAAAGAAACAGTGGCATTGTGTGAAAGAAACAGTGGCATTGTGTGAATGAAACAGTACATTGTGTGAAAGAAACAGTGGCATTGTGTGAAAGAAACAGTGGCATTGTGTGAAAGAAACAGTGGCATTGTGTGGCATTTTGTGAAAGAAACAGTACATTGTGTGAAAGAAACAGTACATTGTGTGAAAGAAACAGTGGCATTGTGTGAAAGAAACAGTGGCATTGTGTGAAAGAAACAGTGGCATTGTGTGAAAGAAACAGTGGCATTTTGTGAAAGAGACAGTACATTGTGTGAAAGAAACAGTGGCATTTTGTGAAAGAAACAGTGGCATTGTGTAAAAGAAACAGTGGCATTGTGTGAAAGAAACAGTACATTTTGTGAAAGAAACAGTGGCATTGTGTGAAAGAAACAGTACATTGTGTGAAAAAAACAGTGGCATTGTGTGAAAGAAACAGTACATTGTGTGAAAGAAACAGTGGCATTGTGTGAAAGAAACAGTGGCATTGTGTGAAAGAAACAGTACATTGTGTAAAAGAAACAGTGGCATTGTGTGAAAGAAACAGTGGCATTGTGTGAAAGAAACAGTACATTGTGTGAAAGAAACAGTGGCATTGTGTGAAAGAAACAGTACATTGTGTGAAAGAAACAGTGGCATTGTGTGAAAGAAACAGTGGCATTTTGTGAAAGAAACAGTTCATTGTGTGAAAGAAACAGTACATTGTGTGAAAGAAACAGTGGCATTGTGTGAAAGAAACAGTACATTGTGTGAAAGAAACAGTACATTGTGTGAAAGAAACAGTGGCATTGTGTGAAAGAAACAGTGGCATTGTGTGAAAGAAACAGTGGCATTGTGTGAATGAAACAGTACATTGTGTGAAAGAAACAGTGGCATTGTGTGAAAGAAACAGTGGCATTGTGTGAAAGAAACAGTACATTGTGTGAAAGAAACAGTGGCATTGTGTGAAAGAAACAGTGGCATTGTGTGGCATTTTGTGAAAGAAACAGTGGCATTGTGTGAAAGAAACAGTGGCATTGTGTGAAAGAAACAGTGGCATTTTGTGAAAGAAACAGTACATTGTGTGAAAGAAACAGTACATTGTGTGAAAGAAACAGTGGCATTGTGTGAAAGAAACAGTACATTGTGTGAAAGAAACAGTACATTGTGTGAAAGAAACAGTGGCATTGTGTGAAAGAAACAGTGGCATTGTGTGAAAGAAACAGTGGCATTGTGTGAAAGAAACAGTGGCATTGTGTGAATGAAACAGTACATTGTGTGAAAGAAACAGTGGCATTGTGTGAAAGAAACAGTGGCATTGTGTGAAAGAAACAGTGGCATTGTGTGAAAGAAACAGTGGCATTGTGTGAAAGAAACAGTGGCATTGTGTGGCATTTTGTGAAAGAAACAGTGGCATTGTGTGAAAGAAACAGTGGCATTGTGTGAAAGAAACAGTACATTGTGTGAAAGAAACAGTGGCATTGTGTGAAAGAAACAGTGGCATTGTGTGAAAGAAACAGTGGCATTGTGTGAAAGAAACAGTGGCATTGTGTGAAAGAAACAGTACATTGTGTGAAAGAAACAGTGGAATTGTGTGAAAGAAACAGTACATTGTGTGAAAGAAACAGTGGCATTGTGTGAAAGAAACAGTGGCGTTGTGTGGCATTTTGTGAAAGAAACAGTACATTGTGTGAAAGAAACAGTACATTGTGTGAAAGAAACAGTGGCATTGTGTGAATGAAACAGTACATTGTGTGAAAGAAACAGTGGCATTGTGTAAAAGAAACAGTGGCATTGTGTAAAAGAAACAGTGGCATTGTGTAAATGAAACAGTACATTGTGTGAAAGAAACAGTGGCATTGTGTTAAAGAAACAGTGGCATTGTGTGAAAGAATCAGTGGCATTGTGTGAAAGAAACAGTGGCATTGTGTGAAAGAAACAGTGGCATTGTGTGGCATTTTGTGAAAGAAACAGTACATTGTGTGAAAGAAACAGTACATTGTGTGAAAGAAACAGTGGCATTGTGTGAAAGAAACAGTACATTGTGTGAAAGAAACAGTGGCATTGTGTTAAAGAAACAGTGGCATTGTGTAAAAGAAACAGTGGCATTGTGTAAAAGAAACAGTGGCATTGTGTTAAGGAAACAGTGGCATAGTGTGAATGAAACAGTACATTGTGTGAAAGAAACAGTGGCATTGTGTGAAAGAAACAGTGGCATTGTGTGAAAGAAACAGTACATTGTGTGAAAGAAACAGTGGCATTGTGTGAAAGAAACAGTGGCATTTTGTGAAAGAAACAGTGGCATTGTGTGGCATTTTGTGAAAGAAACAGTACATTGTGTGAAAGAAACAGTTGCATTGTGTGAAAGAAACAGTACATTGTGTGAAAGAAACAGTACATTGTGTGAAAGAAACAGTACATTGTGTGAAAGAAACAGTACATTGTGTGAAAGAAACGGTGCATTGTGTGGAAGAAACAGTACATTGTGTGAAAGAAACAGTGGCATTGTGTGAAAGAAACAGTGGCATTGTGTGAAAGAAACAGTGGCATTGTGTAAAAGAAACAGTGGCATTGTGTGAAAGAAACAGTACATTGTGTGAAAGAAACAGTGGCATTGTGTGAAAGAAACAGTGGCATTGTGTAAAATAAACAGTGGCATTGTGTGACAGAAACAGTACATTGTGTAAAAGAAACAGTGGCATTGTGTTAAAGAAACTGTACATTGTGTAAAAGAAACAGTACATTGTGTGAAAGAAACAGTACATTGTGTGAAAGAAACAGTGGTATTGTGTGAAAGAAACAGTGGCATTGTGTGAAAGAAACAGTACATTGTGAAACAAACAGTACATTGTGTGAAAGAAACAGTACATTGTGTGAAAGAAACAGTGCATTGTGTGAAAGAAACAGTACATTAATTGAAAGAAACAGTGGCATTGTGTGAAAGAAACAGTGGCATTGTGTGAAAGAAACAATACATTGTGTGAAAGAAACAGTGGCATTGTGTGAAAGAAACAGTGGCATTGTGTGAAAGAAACAGTGGCATTGTGTGAATGAAACAGTACATTGTGTGAAAGAAACAGTGGCATTGTGTGAAAGAAACAGTGGCATTGTGTGAAAGAAACAGTACATTGTGTGAAAGAAACAGTGGCATTGTGTAAAAAAAACAGTGGCATTGTGTGAAAAAAACAGTACATTGTGTGAAAGAAACAGTGGCATTGTGTGAAAGAAACAGTGGCATTGTGTGAAAGAAACAGTGGCATTGTGTGAAAGAAACAGTGGCATTGTGTGAATGAAACAGTACATTGTGTGAAAGAAACAGTGGCATTGTGTGAAAGAAACAGTGGCATTGTGTGAAAGAAACAGTGGCATTGTGTGAAAGAAACAGTGGCATTGTGTGAAAGAAACAGTGGCATTGTGTGGCATTTTGTGAAAGAAACAGTGGCATTGTGTGAAAGAAACAGTGGCATTGTGTGAAAGAAACAGTACATTGTGTGAAAGAAACAGTGGCATTGTGTGAAAGAAACAGTGGCATTGTGTGAAAGAAACAGTGGCATTGTGTGAAAGAAACAGTGGCATTGTGTGAAAGAAACAGTACATTGTGTGAAAGAAACAGTGGCATTGTGTGAAAGAAACAGTACATTGTGTGAAAGAAACAGTGGAATTGTGTGAAAGAAACAGTACATTGTGTGAAAGAAACAGTGGCATTGTGTGAAAGAAACAGTGGCGTTGTGTGGCATTTTGTGAAAGAAACAGTACATTGTGTGAAAGAAACAGTACATTGTGTGAAAGAAACAGTGGCATTGTGTGAATGAAACAGTACATTGTGTGAAAGAAACAGTGGCATTGTGTAAAAGAAACAGTGGCATTGTGTAAAAGAAACAGTGGCATTGTGTAAATGAAACAGTACATTGTGTGAAAGAAACAGTGGCATTGTGTTAAAGAAACAGTGGCATTGTGTGAAAGAAACAGTGGCATTGTGTGAAAGAAACAGTGGCATTGTGTGAAAGAAACAGTGGCATTGTGTGGCATTTTGTGAAAGAAACAGTACATTGTGTGAAAGAAACAGTACATTGTGTGAAAGAAACAGTGGCATTGTGTGAAAGAAACAGTACATTGTGTGAAAGAAACAGTGGCATTGTGTTAAAGAAACAGTGGCATTGTGTAAAAGAAACAGTGGCATTGTGTTAAGGAAACAGTGGCATAGTGTGAATGAAACAGTACATTGTGTGAAAGAAACAGTGGCATTGTGTGAAAGAAACAGTGGCATTGTGTGAAAGAAACAGTACATTGTGTGAAAGAAACAGTGGCATTTTGTGAAAGAAACAGTGGCATTGTGTGGCATTTTGTGAAAGAAACAGTACATTGTGTGAAAGAAACAGTTGCATTGTGTGAAAGAAACAGTACATTGTGTGAAAGAAACAGTACATTGTGTGAAAGAAACAGTACATTGTGTGAAAGAAACAGTACATTGTGTGAAAGAAACGGTGCATTGTGTGGAAGAAACAGTACATTGTGTGAAAGAAACAGTGGCATTGTGTGAAAGAAACAGTGGCATTGTGTGAAAGAAACAGTGGCATTGTGTAAAAGAAACAGTGGCATTGTGTGAAAGAAACAGTACATTGTGTGAAAGAAACAGTGGCATTGTGTGAAAGAAACAGTGGCATTGTGTAAAATAAACAGTGGCATTGTGTGACAGAAACAGTACATTGTGTAAAAGAAACAGTGGCATTGTGTTAAAGAAACTGTACATTGTGTAAAAGAAACAGTACATTGTGTGAAAGAAACAGTACATTGTGTGAAAGAAACAGTGGTATTGTGTGAAAGAAACAGTGGCATTGTGTGAAAGAAACAGTACATTGTGAAAAAAACAGTACATTGTGTGAAAGAAACAGTACATTGTGTGAAAGAAACAGTGCATTGTGTGAAAGAAACAGTACATTAATTGAAAGAAACAGTGGCATTGTGTGAAAGAAACAGTGGCATTGTGTGAAAGAAACAGTGGCATTGTGTGAAAGAAACAGTGGCATTGTGTGAAAGAAACAGTGGCATTGTGTGAAAGAAACAGTGGCATTGTGTGAAAGAAACAGTGGCATTGTGTGAAAGAAACAGTGGCATTGTGTGAAAGAAACAGTGGCATTGTGTGAATGAAACAGTACATTGTGTGAAAGAAACAGTGGCATTGTGTGAAAGAAACAGTGGCATTGTGTGAAAGAAACAGTACATTGTGTGAAAGAAACAGTGGCATTGTGTAAAAGAAACAGTGGCATTGTGTGAAAAAAACAGTACATTGTGTGAAAGAAACAGTGGCATTGTGTGAAAGAAACAGTGGCATTGTGTGAAAGAAACAGTGGCATTGTGTAAAAGAAACAGTGGAATTGTGTGAAAGAAACAGTACATTGTGTAAAAGAAACAGTGGCATTGTGTTAAAGAAACAGTACATTGTGTAAAGGAAACAGTACATTGTGTGAAAGAAACAGTGGTATTGTGTGAAAGAAACAGTGGCATTGTGTGAAAGAAACAGTACATTGTGAAAGAAACAGTACATTGTGTGATAGAAACAGTACATTGTGTGAAAGAAACAGTACATTGTGTGAAAGAAACAGTGCATTGTGTGAAAGAAACAGTACATTGTGTGAAAGAAACAGTGGCATTGTGTGAAAGAAACAGTGGCATTGTGTGAATGAAACAGTACATTGTGTGAAAGAAACAGTGGCATTGTGTGAAAGAAACAGTGGCATTGTGTGAAAGAAACAGTACATTGTGTGAAAGAAACAGTGGCATTGTGTGAAAGAAACAGTGGAATTGTGTGGCATTTTGTGAAAGAAACAGTGGCATTGTGTGAAAGAAACAGTGGCATTTTGTTAAAGAAACAGTACATTGTGTGAAAGAAACAGTACATTGTGTGAAAGAAACAGTGGCATTGTGTGAAAGAAACAGTACATTGTGTGAAAGAAACAGTGGCATTGTGTGAAAGAAACAGTGGCATTGTGTGAAAGAAACAGTGGCATTGTGTGAAAGAAACAGTGGCATTGTGTGAATGAAACAGTACATTGTGTGAAAGAAACAGTGGCATTGTGTGAAAGAAACAGTGGCATTGTGTGAAAGAAACAGTACATTGTGTGAAAGAAACAGTGGCATTGTGTGAAAGAAACAGTGGCATTGTGTGGCATTTTGTTAAAGAAACAGTGGCATTGTGTGAAAGAAACAGTGGCATTGTGTGAAAGAAACAGTACATTGTGTGAAAGAAACAGTGGCATTGTGTAAAAGAAACAGTGGCATTGTGCGAAAGAAACAGTGGCATTGTGTGAAAGAAAAAGTACATTGTGTGAAAGAAACAGTGGCATTGTGTGAAAGAAACAGTACATTGTGTGAAAGAAACAGTGGCATTGTGTGAAAGAAACAGTACATTGTGTGAAAGAAACAGTGGCATTGTGTGAAAGAAACAGTGGCGTTGTGTGGCATTTTGTGAAAGAAACAGTACATTGTGTGAAAGAAACAGTACATTGTGTGAAAGAAACAGTGGCATTGTGTGAATGAAACAGTACATTGTGTGAAAGAAACAGTGGCATTGTGTAAAAGAAACAGTGGCATTGTGTAAAAGAAACAGTGGCATTGTGTAAATGAAACAGTACATTGTGTGAAAGAAACAGTGGCATTGTGTGAAAGAAACAGTGGCATTGTGTGAAAGAAACAGTGGCATTGTGTGAAAGAAACAGTGGCATTGTCTGGCATTTTGTGAAAGAAACAGTACATTGTGTGAAAGAAACAGTACATTGTGTGAAAGAAACAGTACATTGTGTGAAAGAAACAGTGGCATTGTGTGAAAGAAACAGTACATTGTGTGAAAGAAACAGTGGCATTGTGTAAAAGAAACAGTGGCATTGTGTAAAAGAAACAGTGGCATTGTGTTAAGGAAACAGTGGCATTGTGAGAATGAAACAGTACATTGTGTGAAAGAAACAGTGGCATTGTGTGAAAGAAACAGTGGCATTGTGTGAAAGAAACAGTACATTGTGTGAAAGAAACAGTGGCATTGTGTGAAAGAAACAGTTGCATTTTGTGAAAGAAACAGTGGCATTGTGTGGCATTTTGTGAAAGAAACAGTACATTGTGTGAAAGAAACAGTTGCATTGTGTGAAAGAAACAGTACATTGTGTGAAAGAAACAGTACATTGTGTGAAAGAAACAGTACATTGTGTGAAAGAAACGGTGCATTGTGTGGAAGAAACAGTACATTGTGTGAAAGAAACAGTGGCATTGTGTGAATGAAACAGTACATTGTGTGAAAGAAACAGTGGCATTGTGTGAAAGAAACAGTGGCATTGTGTGAAAGAAACAGTGGCATTGTGTGAAAGAAACAGTGGCATTGTGTAAAAGAAACAGTGGCATTGTGTGACAGAAACAGTACATTGTGTAAAAGAAACAGTGGCATTGTGTTACAGAAACTGTACATTGTGTAAAAGAAACAGTACATTGTGTGAAAGAAACAGTACATTGTGTGAAAGAAACAGTGGTATTGTGTGAAAGAAACAGTGGAATTGTGTGAAAGAAACAGTACATTGTGAAAAAAACAGTACATTGTGTGAAAGAAACAGTACATTGTGTGAAAGAAACAGTGGCATTGTGTGAAAGAAACAGTGGCATTGTGTGAAAGAAACAGTGGCATTGTGTGAAAGAAACAGTACATAGTGTGAAAGAAACAGTGGCATTGTGTGAAAGAAACAGTGGCATTGTGTGAAAGAAACAGTGGCATTGTGTGAAAGAAACAGTACATTGTGTGAAAGAAACAGTGGCATTGTGTGAAAGAAACAGTGGCATTTGTGAAAGAAACAGTACATTGTGTGAAAGAAACAGTGGCATTGTGTAAAAGAAACAGTGGCATTGTGTGAAAGAAACAGTACATTGTGTGAAAGAAACAGTGGCATTGTGTGAAAGAAACAGTGGCATTGTGTGAAAGAAACAGTGGCATTGTGTAAAAGAAACAGTGGCATTGTGTGAAAGAAACAGTACATTGTGTAAAAGAAACAGTGGCATTGTGTTAAAGAAACAGTACATTGTGTAAAAGAAACAGTACATTGTGTGAAAGAAACAGTACATTGTGTGAAAGAAACAGTGGTATTGTGTGAAAGAAACAGTGGCATTGTGTGAAAGAAACAGTACATTGTGAAAGAAACAGTACATTGTGTGATAGAAACAGTACATTGTGTGAAAGAAACAGTACATTGTGTGAAAGAAACAGTGCATTGTGTGAAAGAAACAGTACATTGTGTTAAAGAAACAGTGGCATTGTGTGAAAGAAACAGTGGCATTGTGTGAAAGAAACAGTACATTGTGTAAAAGAAACAGTGGCATTGTGTGAAAGAAACAGTACATTGTGTGAAAGAAACAGTGGCATTGTGTGAAAGAAACAGTGGCATTGTGTGAATGAAACAGTACATTGTGTGAATGAAACAGTGGCATTGTGTGAAAGAAACAGTGGCATTGTGTGAAAGAAACAGTACATTGTGTGAAAGAAACAGTACATTGTGTGAAAGAAACAGTGGCATTGTGTGAAAGAAACAGTGGCATTGTGTGGCATTTTGTTAAAGAAACAGTGGCATTGTGTGAAAGAAACAGTGGCATTGTGTGAAAGAAACAGTGGCATTGTGTAAAAGAAACAGTGGCATTGTGTGAAAGAAACAGTGGCATTGTGTGAAAGAAACAGTACATTGTGTGAAAGAAACAGTGGCATTGTGTGAAAGAAACAGTACATTGTGTGAAAGAAACAGTGGCATTGTGTGAAAGAAACAGTACATTGTGTGAAAGAAACAGTGGCATTGTGTGAAAGAAACAGTGGCATTGTGTGGCATTTTGTGAAAGAAACAGTACATTGTGTGAAAGAAACAGTACATTGTGTGAAAGAAACAGTGGCATTGTGTGAAAGGAACAGTACATTGTGTGAAAGAAACAGTGGCATTGTGTGAAAGAAACAGTGGCATTGTGTAAAAGAAACAGTGGCATTGTGTTAAGGAAACAGTGGCATTGTGTGAATGAAACAGTACATTGTGTTAAAGAAACAGTGGCATTGTGTGAAAGAAACAGTGGCATTGTGTGAAAGAAACAGTACATTGTGTGAAAGAAACAGTGGCATTGTGTGAAAGAAACAGTGGCATTTTATGAAAGAAACAGTGTCATTGTGTGGCATTTTGTGAAAGAAACAGTACATTGTGTGAAAGAAACAGTTGCATTGTGTGAAAGAAACAGTACATTGTGTGAAAGAAACAGTACATTGTGTGAAAGAAACAGTACATTGTGTGAAAGAAACAGTACATTGTGTGAAAGAAACGGTGCATTGTGTGGAAGAAACAGTACATTGTGTGAAAGAAACAGTGGCATTGTGTGAAAGAAACAGTGGCATTGTGTGAAAGAAACAGTGGCATTGTGTAAAAGAAACAGTGGCATTGTGTGAAAGAAACAGTACATTGTGTGAAAGAAACAGTGGCATTGTGTGAAAGAAACAGTGGCATTGTGTGAAAGAAACAGTGGCATTGTGTAAAAGAAACAGTGGCATTGTGTGACAGAAACAGTACATTGTGTAAAAGAAACAGTACATTGTGTGAAAGAAACTGTACATTGTGTAAAAGAAACAGTACATTGTGTGAAAGAAACAGTAGATTGTGTGAAAGAAACAGTGGTATTGTGTGAAAGAAACAGTGGAATTGTGTGAAAGAAACAGTACATTGTGAAAAAAACAGTACATTGTGTGAAAGAAACAGTACATTGTGTGAAAGAAACAGTGCATTGTGTGAAAGAAACAGTACATTGTGTGAAAGAAACAGTGGCATTGTGTGAAAGAAACAGTGGCATTGTGTGAAAGAAACAGTGGCATTGTGTGAAAGAAACAGTGGCATTGTGTGAAAGAAACAGTGGCATTGTGTGAAAGAAACAGTGGCATTGTGTGAAAGAAACAGTGGCATTGTGTGAAAGAAACAGTGGCATTGTGTGAATGAAACAGTACATTGTGTGAAAGAAACAGTGGCATTGTGTGAAAGAAACAGTGGCATTGTGTGAAAGAAACAGTACATTGTGTGAAAGAAACAGTGGCATTGTGTAAAAGAAACAGTGGCATTGTGTGAAAGAAACAGTACATTGTATGAAAGAAACAGTGGCATTGTGTGAAAGAAACAGTGGCATTGTGTGAAAGAAACAGTGGCATTGTGTAAAAGAAACAGTGGCATTGTGTGAAAGAAACAGTACATTGTGTAAAAGAAACAGTGGCATTGTGTTAAAGAAACAGTACATTGTGTAAAAGAAACAGTACATTGTGTGAAAGAAACAGTGGTATTGTGTGAAAGAAACAGTGGCATTGTGTGAAAGAAACAGTACATTGTGAAAGAAACAGTACATTGTGTGATAGAAACAGTACATTGTGTGAAAGAAACAGTACATTGTGTGAAAGAAACAGTGCATTGTGTGAAAGAAACAGTACATTGTGTGAAAGAAACAGTGGCATTGTGTGAAAGAAACAGTGGCATTGTGTGAAAGAAACAGTACATTGTGTGAAAGAAACAGTGGCATTGTGTGAAAGAAACAGTGGCATTGTGTGAAAGAAACAGTGGCATTGTGTGAATGAAACAGTATATTGTGTGAAAGAAACAGTGGCATTGTGTGAAAGAAACAGTGGCATTGTGTGAAAGAAACAGTGGCATTGTGTAAAAGAAACAGTGGCATTGTGTGAAAGAAACAGTGGCATTGTTTGAATGACACAGTACATTGTGTGAAAGAAACAGTACATTGTGTGAAAGAAACAGTGGCATTGTGTGAAAGAAACAGTGGCATTGTGTGAAAGAAACAGTGGCATTGTGTGAAAGAAACAGTACATTGTGTGAAAGAAACAGTACATTGTGTGAAAGAAACAGTGGCATTGTGTGAAAGAAACAGTGGCATTGTGTGGCATTTTGTGAAAGAAACAGTACATGGTGTGAAAGAAACAGTACATTGTGTGAAAGAAACAGTGGCATTGTGTGAAAGAAACAGTACATTATGTGAAAGAAACAGTGGCATTGTGTGAAAGAAACAGTGGCATTGTGTAAAAGAAACAGTGGCATTGTGTGAAAGAAACAGTGGCATTGTGTGAATGAAACAGTGGCATTGTGTGAAAGAAACAGTGGCATTGTGTGAAAGAAACAGTACATTGTGTGAAAGAAACAGTGGCATTGTGTGAAAGAAACAGTGGCATTGTGTGAAAGAAACAGTGGCATTGTGTGGCATTTTGTGAAAGACACAGTACATTGGGTGAAAGAAACATTGGCATTGGGTGAAAGAAACAGTACATTGTGTGAAAGAAACAGTACATTGTGTGAAAGAAACAGTACATTGTGTGAAAGAAACAGTGCATTGTGTGAAAGAAACAGTGCATTGTGTGAAAGAAACAGTACATTGTGTGAAAGAAACAGTGGCATTGTGTGAAAGAAACAGTGGCATTGTGTGAAAGAAACAGTACATTGTGTGAAAGAAACAGTGGCATTGTGTAAAAGAAACAGTGGCATTGTGTGAAAGAAACAGTACATTGTGTGAAAGAAAAAGTGGCATTGTGTGAAAGAAACAGTGGCATTGTGTGAAAGAAACAGTACATTGTGTGAAAGAAACAGTGGCATTGTGTAAAAGAAACAGTGGCATTGTGTGAAAGAAACAGTACATTGTGTAAAAGAAACAGTGGCATTGTGTGAAAGAAACAGTACATTGTGTAAAAGAAACAGTACATTGTGTGAAAGAAACAGTACATTGTGTGACAGAAACAGTGATATTGTGTGAAAGAAACAGTGGCATTGTGTGAAAGAAACAGTGGCATTGTGTGAAGGAAACGGTACATTGTGAAAGAAACAGTACATTGTGTGATAGAAACATTACATTGTGTGAAAGAAACAGTGGCATTGTGTGAAAGAAACAGTGGTATTGTGTGAAAGAAACAGTGGCATTGTGTGAAAGAAACAGTACATTGTGTAAAAGAAACAGTACATTGTGTGAAAGAAACAGTACATTGTGTGAAAGAAACAGTGGCATTGTGTAAAAGAAACAGTGGCATTGTGTGAAAGAAACAGTACATTGTGGTAAAGAAACAGTACATTGTGTAAAAGAAACAGTGGCATTGTGTGAAAGAAACAGTGGCATTTTGTGAAAGAAACAGTACATTGTGTGAAAGAAACAGTGGCATTTTGTGTAAGAAACAGTGGTATTTTTTGAAAGAAACAGTGGCATTGTGTGAAAGAAACAGTACATTGTGTGAAAGAAACAGTGGCATTGTGTGAAAGAAACAGTACATTGTGTGAAAGAAACAGTGGCATTGTGTGAAAGAAACAGTGGCATTGTGTGAAAGAAACAGTATTATTGTGTGAAAGAAACAGTACATTGTGTAAAAGAAACAGTGGCATTGTGTGAAAGAAACAGTGGCATTGTGTGAAAGAAACAGTACATTGTGTGAAAGAAACAGTGGCATTGTGTGAAAGAAACAGTACATTGTGTGAAAGAAACAGTGGCATTGTGTGAAAGAAACAGTGGCATTTTGTGAAAGAAACAGTACATTGTGTGAAAGAAACAGTGGCATTTTGTGAAAGAAACAGTGGCATTTTGTGAAAGAAACAGTGGCATTGTGTAAAAGAAACAGTGGCATTGTGTGAAAGAAACAGTGGCATTGTGTGAAAGAAACAGTGGCATTGTGTGAAAGAAACAGTACATTGTGTGAAAGAAACATTGGCATTGTGTGAAAGAAACAGTACATTGTGTGAAAGAAACAGTACATTGTGTGAAAGAAACAGTGGCATTGTGTGAAAGAAACAGTGGCATTGTGTGAAAGAAACAGTGGCATTGTGTGAAAGAAACAGTGGCATTTTGTGAAAGAGACAGTACATTGTTTGAAAGAAACAGTGGCATTTTGTGAAAGAAACAGTGGCATTGTGTAAAAGAAACAGTGGCATTGTGTGAAAGAAACAGTACATTGTGTGAAAGAAACAGTGGCATTGTGTGAAAGAAACAGTACATTGTGTGAAAGAAACAGTGGCATTGTGTGAAAGAAACAGTACATTGTGTGAAAGAAACAGTACATTGTGTGAAAGAAACAGTACATTGTGTGAAAGAAACAGTGGCATTGTGTGAAAGAAACAGTGGCATTGTGTAAAAGAAACAGTACATTTTGTGAAAGAAACAGTGGCATTGTATGAATGAAACAGTACATTGTGTGAAAGAAACAGTGGCATTGTGTAAAAGAAACAGTGGCATTGTGTGAAAGAAACAGTACATTGTGTAAAAGAAACAGTGGCATTGTGTGAAAGAAACAGTACATTGTGTGAAAGAAACAGTACATTGTGTAAAAGAAACAGTACATTGTGTGAAAGAAACAGTACATTGTGTGAAAGAAACAGTGGTATTGTGTGAAAGAAACAGTGGCATTGTGTGAAAGAAACAGTACATTGTGAAAGAAACAGTACATTGTGAAAGAAACAGTACATTGTGTGATAGAAACAGTACATTGTGTGAAAGAAACAGTACATTGTGTGAAAGAAACAGTGCATTGTGTGAAAGAAACAGTACATTGTGTGAAAGAAACAGTGGCATTGTGTGAAAGAAACAGTGGCATTGTGTGAAAGAAACAGTACATTGTGTGAAAGAAACAGTGGCATTGTGTGAAAGAAACAGTGGCATTGTGTGAAAGAAACAGTGGCATTGTGTGAAAGAAACAGTGGCATTGTGTAAAAGAAACAGTGGCATTGTGTGAAAGAAACAGTGGCATTGTGTGAAAGAAACAGTACATTGTGTGAAAGAAACAGTGGCATTGTGTGAAAGAAAACGTGGCATTGTGTGAAAGAAACAATACATTGTGTAAAAGAAACAGTGGCATTGTGTGAAAGAAACAGTGGCATTGTGTGAAAGAAACAGTGGCATTGTGTGAAAGAAACAGTACATTGTGTGAAAGAAACAGTGGCATTGTGTGAAAGAAACAGTGGCATTTTGTGAAAGAAACAGTACAATGTGTGAAAGAAACAGTACATTGTGTGAAAGAAACAGTGGCATTGTTTGAAAGAAACAGTGGCATTGTGTAAAAGAAACAGTACATTGTGTGAAAGAAACAGGGGCATTGTATGAAAGAAACAGTACATTGTGTGAAAGAAACAATGGCATTGTGTAAAAGAAACAGTGGCATTGTGTGAAAGAAACAGTACATTGTGTAAAAGAAACAGTGGCATTGTGTTAAAGAAACAGTACATTGTGTAAAAGAAACAGTACATTGTTTGAAAGAAACAGTACATTGTGTGAAAGAAACAGTGGTATTGTGTGAAAGAAACAGTGGCATTGTGTGAAAGAAACAGTACATTGTGAAAGAAACAGTACATTGTGTGATAGAAACAGTACATTGTGTGAAAGAAACAGTGGCATTGTGTGAAAGAAACAGTGGCATTGTGTGGCATTTTGTGAAAGAAACAGTACATTGTGTGAAAGAAACAGTACATTGTGTGAAAGAAACAGTGGCATTGTGTGAAAGAAACAGTACATTATGTGAAAGAAACAGTGGCATTGTGTGAAAGAAACAGTGGCATTGTGTAAAAGAAACAGTGGCATTGTGTGAAAGAAACAGTGGCATTGTGTGAATGAAACAGTGGCATTGTGTGAAAGAAACAGTGGCATTGTGTGAAAGAAACAGTACATTGTGTGAAAGAAACAGTGGCATTGTGTGAAAGAAACAGTGGCATTGTGTGAAAGAAACAGTGGCATTGTGTGGCATTTTGTGAAAGAAACAGTACATTGTGTGAAAGAAACATTGGCATTGTGTGAAAGAAACAGTACATTGTGTGAAAGAAACAGTACATTGTGTGAAAGAAACAGTACATTGTGTGAAAGAAACAGTGGCATTGTGTGAAAGAAACAGTGGCATTGTGTAAAAGAAACAGTACATTGTGTGAAAGAAACAGTGGCATTGTATGAATGAAACAGTACATTGTGTGAAAGAAACAGTGGCATTGTGTAAAAGAAACAGTGGCATTGTGTGAAAGAAACAGTACATTGTGTAAAAGAAACAGTGGCATTGTGTGAAAGAAACAGTACATTGTGTGAAAGAAACAGTACATTGTGTAAAAGAAACAGTACATTGTGTGAAAGAAACAGTACATTGTGTGAAAGAAACAGTGGTATTGTGTGAAAGAAACAGTGGCATTGTGTGAAAGAAACAGTACATTGTGAAAGAAACAGTACATTGTGAAAGAAACAGTACATTGTGTGATAGAAACAGTACATTGTGTGAAAGAAACAGTACATTGTGTGAAAGAAACAGTGCATTGTGTGAAAGAAACAGTACATTGTGTGAAAGAAACAGTGGCATTGTGTGAAAGAAACAGTGGCATTGTGTGAAAGAAACAGTGGCATTGTGTGAAAGAAACAGTACATTGTGTGAAAGAAACAGTGGCATTGTGTGAAAGAAACAGTGGCATTGTGTGAAAGAAACAGTGGCATTGTGTGAAAGAAACAGTGGCATTGTGTAAAAGAAACAGTGGCATTGTGTGAAAGAAACAGTGGCATTGTGTGAAAGAAACAGTACATTGTGTGAAAGAAACAGTGGCATTGTGTGAAAGAAAACGTGGCATTGTGTGAAAGAAACAATACATTGTGTAAAAGAAACAGTGGCATTGTGTGAAAGAAACAGTGGCATTGTGTGAAAGAAACAGTGGCATTGTGTGAAAGAAACAGTACATTGTGTGAAAGAAACAGTGGCATTGTGTGAAAGAAACAGTGGCATTTTGTGAAAGAAACAGTACAATGTGTGAAAGAAACAGTACATTGTGTGAAAGAAACAGTGGCATTGTGTGAAAGAAACAGTACATTGTGTGAAAGAAACAGTGGCATTGTATGAAAGAAACAGTACATTGTGTGAAAGAAACAATGGCATTGTGTAAAAGAAACAGTGGCATTGTGTGAAAGAAACAGTACATTGTGTAAAAGAAACAGTGGCATTGTGTTAAAGAAACAGTACATTGTGTAAAAGAAACAGTACATTGTTTGAAAGAAACAGTACATTGTGTGAAAGAAACAGTGGTATTGTGTGAAAGAAACAGTGGCATTGTGTGAAAGAAACAGTACATTGTGAAAGAAACAGTACATTGTGTGATAGAAACAGTACATTGTGTGAAAGAAACAGTGGCATTGTGTGAAAGAAACAGTGGCATTGTGTGGCATTTTGTGAAAGAAACAGTACATTGTGTGAAAGAAACAGTACATTGTGTGAAAGAAACAGTGGCATTGTGTGAAAGAAACAGTACATTATGTGAAAGAAACAGTGGCATTGTGTGAAAGAAACAGTGGCATTGTGTAAAAGAAACAGTGGCATTGTGTGAAAGAAACAGTGGCATTGTGTGAATGAAACAGTGGCATTGTGTGAAAGAAACAGTGGCATTGTGTGAAAGAAACAGTACATTGTGTGAAAGAAACAGTGGCATTGTGTGAAAGAAACAGTGGCATTGTGTGAAAGAAACAGTGGCATTGTGTGGCATTTTGTGAAAGAAACAGTACATTGTGTGAAAGAAACATTGGCATTGTGTGAAAGAAACAGTACATTGTGTGAAAGAAACAGTACATTGTGTGAAAGAAACAGTACATTGTGTGAAAGAAACAGTGCATTGTGTGAAAGAAACAGTGCATTGTGTGAAAGAAACAGTACATTGTGTGAAAGAAACAGTGGTATTGTGTGAAAGAAACAGTTGCATTGTGTGAAAGAAACAGTACATTGTGTGAAAGAAACAGTGGCATTGTGTAAAAGAAACAGTGGCATTCTGTGAAAGAAACGGTACATTGTGTAAAAGAAACAGTGGCATTGTGTGAAAGAAACAGTACATTGTGAAAGAAACAGTACATTGTGTGATAGAAACAGTACATTGTGTGATAGAAACAGTACATTGTGTGAAAGAAACAGTGGCATTGTGTGAAAGAAACAGTGGCATTGTGTGAAAGAAACAGTACATTGTGTGAAAGAAACAGTACATTGTGTAAAAGAAACAGTACATTGTGTGAAAGAAACAGTACATTGTGTGAAACAAACAGTGGCATTGTGTAAAAGAAACAGTGGCATTGTGTGAAAGAAACAGTACATTGTGTAAAAGAAACAGTGGCATTGTGTGAAAGAAACAGTGGCATTTTGTGAAAGAAACAGTACATTGTGTGAAAGAAACAGTGGCATTTTGTGAAAGAAACAGTGGCATTGTGTGAAAGAAACAGTGGCATTGTGTGAAAGAAACAGTACATTGTGTGAAAGAAACAGTGGCATTGTGTGAAAGAAACAGTACATTGTGTGAAAGAAACAGTGGCATTGTGTGAAAGAAACAGTGGCATTGTGTGAAAGAAACAGTGGCATTGTGTGAAAGAAACAGTACATTGTGTAAAAGAAACAGTGGCATTGTGTGAAAGAAACAGTGGCATTGTGTGAAAGAAACAGTACATTGTGTGAAAGAAACAGTACATTGTGTGAAAGAAACAGTGGCATTGTGTGAAAGAAACAGTGGCATTTTGTGAAAGAAACAGTACATTGTGTGAAAGAAAGAGTGGCATTTTGTGAAAGAAACAGTGGCATTTTGTGAAAGAAACAGTGGCATTGTGTGAAAGAAACAGTGGCATTGTGTGAAAGAAACAGTACATTGTGTGAAAGAAACATTGGCATTGTGTGAAAGAAACAGTACATTGTGTGAAAGAAACAGTACATTGTGTGAAAGAAACAGTGGCATTGTGTGAAAGAAACAGTGGCATTGTGTGAAAGAAACAGTGGCATTGTGTGAAAGAAACAGTGGCATTTTGTGAAAGAGACAGTACATTGTTTGAAAGAAACAGTGGCATTTTGTGAAAGAAACAGTGGCATTGTGTAAAAGAAACAGTGGCATTGTGTGAAAGAAACAGTGGCATTGTGTGAAAGAAACAGTACATTGTGTGAAAGAAACAGTGGCATTGTGTGAAAGAAACAGTACATTGTGTGAAAGAAACAGTGGCATTTTGTGAAAGAAACAGTGGAATTTTGTGAAAGAAACAGTACATTGTGTGAAAGAAACAGTACATTGTGTGAAAGAAACAGTGGCATTGTGTGAAAGAAACAGTGGCATTGTGTAAAAGAAACAGTACATTGTGTGAAAGAAACAGTGGCATTGTGTAAAAGAAACAGTGGCATTGTGTGAAAGAAACAGTACATTGTGTAAAAGAAACAGTGGCATTGTGTGAAAGAAACAGTACATTGTGTAAAAGAAACAGTACATTGTGTGAAAGAAACAGTACATTGTGTGAAAGAAACAGTGGTATTGTGTGAAAGAAACAGTGGCATTGTGTGAAAGAAACAGTACATTGTGAAAGAAACAGTACATTGTGTGATAGAAACAGTACATTGTGTGAAAGAAACAGTACATTGTGTGAAAGAAACAGTGCATTGTGTGAAAGAAACAGTGGCATTGTGTGAAAGAAACAGTGGCATTGTGTGAAAGAAACAGTGGCATTGTGTGAAAGAAACAGTGGCATTGTGTGAAAGAAACAGTACATTGTGTGAAAGAAACAGTGGCATTGTGTGAAAGAAACAGTGGCATTGTGTGAAAGAAACAGTGCATTGTGTAAAAGAAACAGTGGCATTGTGTGAAAGAAACAGTGGCATTGTGTGAAAGAAACAGTACATTGTGTAAAAGAAACAGTGGCATTGTGTGAAAGAAACAGTGGCATTGTGTGAAAGAAACAGTGGCATTGTGTGAAAGAAACAGTACATTGTGTGAAAGAAACAGTGGCATTGTGTGAAAGAAACAGTGGCATTTTGTGAAAAAACAGTACAATGTGTGAAAGAAACAGTACATTGTGTGAAAGAAACAGTGGCATTGTGTAAAAGAAACAGTACATTGTGTGAAAGAAACAGTGGCATTGTATGAATGAAACAGTACATTGTGTGAAAGAAACAATGGCATTGTGTAAAAGAAACAGTGGCATTGTGTGAAAGAAACAGTACATTGTGTAAAAGAAACAGTGGCATTGTGTTAAAGAAACAGTACATTGTGTAAAAGAAACAGTACATTGTGTGAAAGAAACAGTACATTGTGTGAAAGAAACAGTGGTATTGTGTGAAAGAAACAGTGGCATTGTGTGAAAGAAACAGTACATTGTGAAAGAAACAGTACATTGTGTGATAGAAACAGTACATTGTGTGAAAGAAACAGTACATTGTGTGAAAGAAACAGTACATTGTGTGAAAGAAACAGTGGCATTGTGTGAAAGAAACAGTGGCATTGTGTGAAAGAAACAGTACATTGTGTGAAAGAAACAGTACATTGTGTGAAAGAAACAGTGGCATTGTGTGAAAGAAACAGTGGCATTGTGTGAAAGAAACAGTGGCATTGTGTGAAAGAAACAGTGGAATTGTGTGAAAGAAACAGTGGCATTGTGTGAAAGAAACAGTGGCATTGTGTGAAAGAAACAGTACATTGTGTGAAAGAAACAGTACATTGTGTGAAAGAAACAGTGGCATTGTGTGAAAGAAACAGTGGCATTGTGTGAAAGAAACAGCACATTGTGTGAAAGAAACAGTGGCATTGTGTGAAAGAGACAGTGGCATTGTGTTAAAGAAACAGTACATTGTGTGAAAGAAACAGTGGCATTGTGTAAAAGAAACAGTGGCATTGTGTGAAAGAAACAGTGGCATTGTGTGAAAGAAACAGTGGCATTGTGTGAATGAAACAGTACATTGTGTGAAAGAAACAGTACATTGTGTGAAAGAAACAGTGGCATTGTGTGAAAGAAACAGTGGCATTGTGTGAAAGAAACAGTTGCATTGTGTGAAAGAAATGGTGGCATTGTGTGAAAGAAACAGTACATTGTGTGAAAGTAACAGTACATTGTGTGAAAGAAACAGTGGCATTGTGTGAAAGAAACAGTGGCATTGTGTGAAAGAAACAGTGGCATTGTGTGGCATTGTGTGAAAGAAACAGTACATTGTGTGAAAGAAACAGTGGCATTGTGTGAAAGAAACAGTACATTGTGTGAAAGAAACAGTGGCATTGTGTGAAAGAAACAGTGGCATTGTGTAAAAGAAACAGTGGCATTGTGTGAAAGAAACAGTGGCATTGTGTGAAAGAGACAGTGGCATTGTGTTAAAGAAACAGTACATTGTGTGAAAGAAACAGTGGCATTGTGTGAAAGAAACAGTACATTGTGTGAAAGAAACAGTGGCATTGTGTGAAAGAAACAGTGGCATTGTGTAAAAGAAACAGTGGCATTGTGTGAAAGAAACAGTGGCATTGTGTGAATGACATAGTACATTGTGTGAAAGAAACAGTGGCATTGTGTGAAAGAAACAGTACATTGTGTGAAAGAAACAGTGGCATTGTGTGAAAGAAACAGTGGCATTGTGTGAAAGAAACAGTGGCATTGTGTGGCATTTTGTGAAAGAAACAGTACATTGTGTGAAAGAAACATTGGCATTGTGTGAAAGAAACAGTACATTGTGTGAAAGAAACAGGGCATTGTGTGAAAGAAACAGTGCATTGTGTGAAAGAAACAGTACATTGTGTGAAAGAAACAGTGGCATTGTGTGAAAGAAACAGTGGCATTGTGTGAAAGAAACAGTACATTGTGTGAAAGAAACAGTGGCATTGTGTGAAAGAAACTGTACATTGTGTGAAAAAAACAGTGGCATTGTGTGACAGAAACAGTGGCATTGTGTGAAAGAAACAGTACATTGTGTGAAAGAAACAGTGGCATTGTGTAAAAGAAACAGTGGCATTGTGTGAAAGAAACAGTATATTGTGTAAAAGAAACAGTGCCATTGTGTGAAAGAAACAGTACATTGTGTGAAAGAAACAGTGATATTGTGTAAAAGAAACAGTGGCATTGTGTGAAAGAAACAGTGGCATTGTGTGAAAGAAACAGTACATTGTGAAAGAAACAGTACATTGTGTGATAGAAACAGTACATTGTGTGAAAGAAACAGTGGCATTGTATGAAAGAAACAGTGGTATTGTGTGAAAGAAACAGTGGCATTGTGTGAAAGAAACAGTACATTGTGTAAAAGAAACAGTACATTGTGTGAAAGAAACAGTGGCATTGTGTGAAAGAAACAGTACATTGTGTGAAAGAAACAGTGGCATTGTGTGAAAGAAACAGTGGCATTGTGTGAAAGAAACAGTGGCATTTTGTGAAAGAAACAGTACAGTGTGTGAAAGAAACAGTGGCATTTTGTGAAAGAAACAGTGGCATTTTGTGAAAGAAACAGTGGCATTGTGTGAAAGAAACAGTACATTGTGTGAAAGAAACAGTGGCATTGTGTGAAAGAAACAGTACATTGTGTGAAAGAAACAGTGGCATTGTGTGAAAGAAACAGTGGCATTGTGTGAAAGAAAAAGTTGCATTGTGTGAAAGAAACAGTGGCATTGTGTAAAAGAAACAGTGGCATTGTGTGAAAGAAACAGTGGCATTGTGTGAATGAAACAGTGGCATTGTGTGAAAGAAACAGTACATTGTGTGAAAGAAACAGTACATTGTGTGAAAGAAACAGTGGCATTGAGTGAAAGAAACAGTGGCATTTTGTGAAAGAAACAGTACATTGTGTGAAAGAAACAGTGGCATTTTGTGAAAGAAACAGTGGCATTTTGTGAAAGAAACAGTGGCATTGTGTGAAAGAAACAGTGGCATTGTGTGAAAGAAACAGTACATTGTGTGAAAGAAACAGTACATTGTGTGAAAGAAACAATGGCATTGTGTGAAAGAAACAGTACATTGTGTGAAAGAAACAGTACATTGTGTGAAAGAAACAGTGGCATTGTGTGAAAGAAACAGTGGCATTGTGTGAAAGAAACAGTTGCATTAAGTGAAAGAAACAGTACATTGTGTGAAAGAAACAGTGGCATTTTGTGAAAGAAACAGTGGCATTGTGTGAAAGAAACAGTGGCATTGTGTGAAAGAAACAGTACATGGTGTGAAAGAAACAGTGGCATTGTGTGAAAGAAACAGTACCTTGTGTGAAAGAAACAGTGGCATTGTGTGAAAGAAACAGTACATTGTGTGAAAGAAACAGTGGCATTGTGTGAAAGAAACAGTGGCATTGTGTGAAAGAAACAGTACATTGTGTAAAAGAAACAGTGGCATTGTGTGAAAGAAACAGTGGCATTGTGTGAAAGAAACTGTACATTGTGTGAAAGAAACTGGCATTGTGTGGCATTTTGTGAAAGAAATAGTACATTGTGTGAAAGAAACATTGGCATTGTGTGAAAGAAACAGTACATTGTGTGAAAGAAACAGTACATTGTGTGAAAGAAACAGTGCATTGTGTGAAAGAAACAGTGCATTGTGTGAAAGAAACAGTGCATTGTGTGAAAGAAAAAGTGGCATTGTGTGAAAGAAACAGTACATTGTGTGAAAGAAACAGTGGCATTGTGTAAAAGAAACAGTGGCATTGTGTGAAAGAAACAGTACATTGTGTGAAAAAAAAACAGTAGCATTGTGTGAAAGAAACAGTGGCATTGTGTGAAAGAAACAGTAGATTATGTGAAAGAAACAGTGGCATTGTGTAAAAGAAACAGTGGCATTGTGTGAAAGAAACAGTACATTGTGTAAAAGAAACAGTGGCATTGTGTGAAAGAAACAGTACATTGTGTAAAAGAAACAGTACATTGTGTGAAAGAAACAGTACATTGTGTGAAAGAAACAGTGATATTGTGTGAAAGAAACAGTGGCATTGTGTGAAAGAAACAGTGGCATTGTGTGAAAGAAACAGTACATTGTGAAAGAAACAGTACATTGTGTGATAGAAACAGTACATTGTGTGAAAGAAACAGTGGCATTGTGTGAAAGAAACAGTGGTATTGTGTGAAAGAAACAGTGGCATTGTGTGAAAGAAACAGTACATTGTGTAAAAGAAACAGTACATTGTGTGAAAGAAACAGTACATTGTGTGAAAGAAACAGTGGCATTGTGTAAAAGAAACAGTGGCATTGTGAGAAAGAAACAGTACATTGTGTGAAAGAAACAGTACATTGTGTGAAAGAAACAGTGGCATTGTGTGAAAGAAACAGTGGCATTGTGTGAAAGAAACAGTGGCATTTTGTGAAAGAAACAGTACATTGTGTGAAAGAAACAGTGGCATTTTGTGAAAGAAACAGTGGCATTGTGTGAAAGAAACAGTGGCATTGTGTGAAAGAAACAGTACATTGTGTGAAAGAAACAGTGGCATTGTGTGAAAGAAACAGTACATTGTGTGAAAGAAACAGTGGCATTGTGTGAAAGAAACAGTGGCATTGTGTGAAAGAAACAGTGGCATTGTGTGAAAGAAACAGTGGCATTGTGTGAAAGAAACAGTGGCATTGTGTGAAAGAAACAGTAAATTGTGTGAAAGAAACAGTGGCATAGTGTGAAAGAAACAGTGGCATTGTGTGAAAGAAACAGTGGCATTGTGTGAAAGAAACAGTACATTGTGTGAAAGAAACAGTGGCATTGTGTGAAAGAAACAGTACATTGTGTGAAAGAAACAGTGGCATTGTGTGAAAGAAACAGTGGCATTGTGTGAAAGAAACAGTGGCATTGTGTGAAAGAAACAGTACATTGTGTGAAAGAAACAGTGGCATTGTGTGAAAGAAACAGTACATTGTGTGAAAGAAACAGTGGCATTGTGTGAAAGAAACAGTGGCATTGTGTGAAAGAAACAGTGGCATTGTGTGAAAGAAACAGTGGCATTGTGTGAAAGAAACAGTGGCATTGTGTGAAAGAAACAGTGGCATTGTGTGAAAGAAACAGTGGCATTGTGTGAAAGAAACAGTACATTGTGTGAAAGAAACAGTGGCATTGTGTGAAAGAAACAGTACATTGTGTGAAAGAAACAGTGGCATTGTGTGAAAGAAACAGTGGCATTGTGTGAAAGAAACAGTGGCATTTTGTGAAAGAAACAGTGGCATTGTGTGAAAGAAACAGTGGCATTGTGTGAAAGAAACAGTACATTGTGTAAAAGAAACAGTGGCATTGTGTGAAAGAAACAGTGGCATTGTGTGAAAGAAACAGTGGCATTGTGTGAAAGAAACAGTGGCATTGTGTGAAAGAAACAGTGGCATTGTGTGAAAGAAACAGTAAATTGTGTGAAAGAAACAGTGGCATTGTGTGAAAGAAACAGTGGCATTTTGTGAAAGAAACAGTACATTGTGTGAAAGAAACAGTGGCATTTTGTGAAAGAAACAGTGGCATTTTGTGAAAGAAACAGTACATTGTGTGAAAGAAACAGTGGCATTGTGTGAAAGAAACAGTACATTGTGTGAAAGAAACATTGGCATTGTGTGAAAGAAACAGTACATTGTGTGAAAGAAACAGTACATTGTGTGAAAGAAACAGTGGCATTGTGTGAAAGAAACAGTGGCATTGTGTGAAAGAAACAGTGGCATTGTGTGAAAGAAACAGTGGCATTTTGTGAAAGAAACAGTACATTGTGTGAAAGAAACAGTGGCATTTTGTGAAAGAAACAGTGGCATTGTGTGAAAGAAACAGTGGCATTGTGTGAAAGAAACAGTACATTGTGTGAAAGAAACAGTGGCATTGTGTGAAAGAAACAGTACATTGTGTGAAAGAAACAGTGGCATTGTGTGAAAGAAACAGTGGCATTGTGTGAAAGAAACAGTGGCATTGTGTGAAAGAAACAGTACATTGTGTAAAAGAAACAGTGGCATTGTGTGAAAGAAACAGTGGCATTGTGTGAAAGAAACAGTACATTGTGTGAAAGAAACAGTGGCATGGTGTGAAAGAAACAGTACATTGTGTGAAAGAAACAGTGGCATTGTGTGAAAGAAACAGTGGCATTTTGTGAAAGAAACAGTACATTGTGTGAAAGAAACAGTACATTGTGTGAAAGAAACAGTGGCATTGTGTAAAAGAAACAGTGGCATTGTGTGAAAGAAACAGTGGCATTGTGTAAAAGAAACAGTGGCATTTTGTGAAAGAAACAGTACATTGTGTGAAAGAAACAGTAGATTGTGTGAAAGAAACAGTGGCATTGTTTGAAAGAAACAGTGGCATTGTGTGAAAGAAACAGTGCATTGTGTGAAAGAAACAGTGGCATTGTGTGAAAGAAACAGTACATTGTGTGAAAGAAACAGTGGCATTGTGTGAAAGAAACAGTGGCATTGTGTGAAAGAAACAGTGGCATTGTGTGAAAGAAACAGTAAATTGTGTGAAAGAAACAGTGGCATTGTGTGAAAGAAACAGTGGCATTGTGTGAAAGAAACAGTGGCATTGTGTGAAAGAAACAGTACATTGTGTGAAAGAAACAGTGGCATTGTGTGAAAGAAACAGTACATTGTGTGAAAGAAACAGTGGCATTGTATGAAAGAAACAGTGGCATTGTGTGAAAGAAACAGTGGCATTGTGTGAAAGAAACAGTACAATGTGTGAAAGAAACAGTGGCATTGTGTGAAAGAAACAGTACATTGTGTGAAAGAAACAGTGGCATTGTGTGAAAGAAACAGTGGCATTGTGTGAAAGAAACAGTGGCATTGTGTGAAAGAAACAGTGGCATTGTGTGAAAGAAACAGTGGCATTGTGTGAAAGAAACAGTGGCATTGTGTGAAAGAAACAGTGGCATTGTGTGAAAGAAACAGTACATTGTGTGAAAGAAACAGTGGCATTGTGTGAAAGAAACAGTACATTGTGTGAAAGAAACAGTGGCATTGTGTGAAAGAAACAGTGGCATTGTGTGAAAGAAACAGTGGCATTTTGTGAAAGAAACAGTGGCATTGTGTGAAAGAAACAGTGGCATTGTGTGAAAGAAACAGTACATTGTGTAAAAGAAACAGTGGCATTGTGTGAAAGAAACAGTGGCATTGTGTGAAAGAAACAGTGGCATTGTGTGAAAGAAACAGTGGCATTGTGTGAAAGAAACAGTGGCATTGTGTGAAAGAAACAGTAAATTGTGTGAAAGAAACAGTGGCATTGTGTGAAAGAAACAGTGGCATTTTGTGAAAGAAACAGTACATTGTGTGAAAGAAACAGTGGCATTTTGTGAAAGAAACAGTGGCATTTTGTGAAAGAAACAGTACATTGTGTGAAAGAAACAGTGGCATTGTGTGAAAGAAACAGTACATTGTGTGAAAGAAACATTGGCATTGTGTGAAAGAAACAGTACATTGTGTGAAAGAAACAGTACATTGTGTGAAAGAAACAGTGGCATTGTGTGAAAGAAACAGTGGCATTGTGTGAAAGAAACAGTGGCATTGTGTGAAAGAAACAGTGGCATTTTGTGAAAGAAACAGTACATTGTGTGAAAGAAACAGTGGCATTTTGTGAAAGAAACAGTGGCATTGTGTGAAAGAAACAGTGGCATTGTGTGAAAGAAACAGTACATTGTGTGAAAGAAACAGTGGCATTGTGTGAAAGAAACAGTACATTGTGTGAAAGAAACAGTGGCATTGTGTGAAAGAAACAGTGGCATTGTGTGAAAGAAACAGTGGCATTGTGTGAAAGAAACAGTACATTGTGTAAAAGAAACAGTGGCATTGTGTGAAAGAAACAGTGGCATTGTGTGAAAGAAACAGTACATTGTGTGAAAGAAACAGTGGCATTGTGTGAAAGAAACAGTACATTGTGTGAAAGAAACAGTGGCATTGTGTGAAAGAAACAGTGGCATTTTGTGAAAGAAACAGTACATTGTGTGAAAGAAACAGTACATTGTGTGAAAGAAACAGTGGCATTGTGTAAAAGAAACAGTGGCATTGTGTGAAAGAAACAGTGGCATTGTGTAAAAGAAACAGTGGCATTTTGTGAAAGAAACAGTACATTGTGTGAAAGAAACAGTAGATTGTGTGAAAGAAACAGTGGCATTGTTTGAAAGAAACAGTGGCATTGTGTGAAAGAAACAGTGCATTGTGTGAAAGAAACAGTGGCATTGTGTGAAAGAAACAGTACATTGTGTGAAAGAAACAGTGGCATTGTGTGAAAGAAACAGTGGCATTGTGTAAAAGAAACAGTGGCATTGTGTGAAAGAAACAGTGGCATTGTGTGAAAGAAACAGTGCATTGTGTGAAAGAAACAGTGGCATTCTGTGAAAGAAACAGTGGCATTTTGTGAAAGAAACAGTACATTGTGTGAAAGAAACAGTGGCATTGTGTAAAAGAAACAGTACATTGTGTAAAAGAAACAGTGGCATTGTGTGAAAGAAACAGTACATTGTGTGAAAGAAACAGGGCATTGTGTGAAAGAAACAGTACATTGTGTGAAAGAAACAGTGCATTGTGTGAAAGAAACAGTGCATTGTGTGAAAGAAACAGTACATTGTGTGAAAGAAACAGTGCATTGTGTGAAAGAAACAGTGGCATTGTGTGAAAGAAACAGTGCATTGTGTGAAAGAAACAGTACATTGTGTGAAGGAAACAGTGCATTGTGTGAAAGAAACAGTGCATTGTGTGAAAGAAACAGTACATTGTGTAAAAGAAACAGTACATTGTGTAAAAGAAACAGTGCATTGTGTGAAAGAAACAGTACATTGTGTTAAAGAAACAGTACATTGTGTAAAAGAAACAGTGGCATTGTGTGAAAGAAACAGTGGCATTGTGTGAAAGAAACAGTGGCATTGTGTGAAAGAAACAGTGGCATTGTGCGAAAGAAACAGTACATTGTGTGAAAGAAACAGTGGCATTGTGTGAAAGAAACAGTACATTGTGTAAAAGAAACAGTGGCATTGTGTGAAAGAAACAGTGGCATTGTGTGAAAGAAACAGTGGCATTGTGTGAAAGAAACAGTGGCATTGTGTGAAAAAACAGTGCATTGTTGTATGCACTTATCATTCCCTTCAAATGGCTTAACTTATGACTAATTCGTTATTACTATGAACGAGGTTCATCATTTAAATCAAAAATGCATCTTTTCATCTTCAGCACCTGTGATTCTGAACACACATCAGGTGGTGGTCTAAGGAATACCTCCCTCTTCAAAATACCTCCCTCTTGCAGAAATACTGAGGTAAAATCAAGAATATCCACCTGCCACATCATAACCGAGGTCATTAACAATACAAGATGCCTGTACATTGAATAATCTGTTTTCAAGTTATGAGAATCTTCTTCATGACTACATGCAACAAGATGAGCCTTCGTTATCTTTTTATCATTCATAAATTTTTCTGCTATCACCAATATCTTGTTGATGTACATTTTTGCCGCATGTCATACCAGTGACACACCTTCATATACTTGATGAACTTTCATATTTTCCAACCTCTTTTTCTTTGCACCAATCACATCTTGTCCTTGTTCTTATTCAGAAATAAGCAAAACTGCAGGTTTCTTATTATTTGTTCCTATGTTACTTGAAAAATGTTTCTCCATTGATGAACATGATCCCAATTGGCACAAAAAAAGGCTTTCATTCTCTGCTTCTGGTTTTATGCTTGGTGCATTTTTAACCTCCAAAATCAAATTTGTTAGTGGCAGACTATAAAGTCCAGAAGTTGTTGTTTGCAAATGTCTATGAAAATTGCGATAGTTCTCATGTTAAAAATTTAGCAATATTCCTGCAGTTTTCATAGATTTGACTTTACAACAGTGGCGTATCATTTTTGACAATGTCAACCTCAATACAACCTTTGATACTTCTTATACCCCTTATTGCCACAGAAAATTTAACTGTTTTAATAGCTGTTACCTCCACACTATCTCCAACACAAAATATTCTGTTAGACGTAACAATTTCCACCAACCACTTATCTCGGTCATTTAATGCATCAAAGAATATATTAAATCAAATTTCTATAGCAGCAGTTCATGAGCAAACAGAACATTTCCATACCCATTGCCTCTTTCACGAGATTGGACATTTTTATAATAGAATAAGAATTATTTATCAATGTTTGATAGCATGAATCAACATTGAAGTTTACCTGATCTGAATCCACAACAGAGTTGATATTATTTCTAGAATGGAAACTCTGAAAATATTGAGTAAAATGCTTAGTTGAATTACATTTAAAACAACACATTATTTTATCTTGTCATGTTTTTGTTTCTTAATGTTTCTATATCTATTGAAATTTACTGTTTCAACTTCTTTTTTGATAGCAGAGATAATTTTATATCTTATTGATGAAATATAAGAAAATACTTTCTTCAGTGTATCTTTCATTGTCGCATATGTCAAGCTTGAACATGTGGTTCTTGCTAGTTTTTTGTTTTCCTCTAATTCATTTGCTACATTCAGAATAAAAAAGGCCTGGACTCCTTCTGGTAGAGTATTTTTATTTATTTTTTTCATGGTAGTCAAGGCCCGGAAGCTACTCTGGGATAAGGGTTATTGCGTGTACAGTAATCAATGGGATAATATCGTAGTAATCGTTAGTAATGGAGATTTGATAAACTGCCTTAAGTAAGACACTTTATCAGGAATTTGTTTATGTCGGACTTGAAGACCTCCAAGTTGTAGTCAGATGGGAAACAGGCAAACGGAAGAGAGTTCCACAGGTGTGCAGTTCTAAGAAAGAAACTTTGTTTATGGAATCTACATTTTGATTTAGACGCAGATAAAGAGTGGGGAAAATTATTGACAATGGTTTCAGCTGGACGGGTGCTTTTCGTGAAATATTGGCGAGGGGGGGACTAGAGATTGGAGCTCAGACAAGCACTTGCCATGGAAATAACGATAAAACAAAGACAGGCTCGCAACGTCTCTTCTGTGGAAGAGAGGTTGCAGGGAAGAGAAAAGGGCATGCCCCACTAAGCCACGAAGTCTATTTTGTACTCTGTCAAGGCAGGATAGGCTTTTTTAGAAGCTCCTGCCCAGATTTGGCAGCAGTACTCCATCCTTGGAATACTTGGCTTTTATATAGATAGAGAATTGCTTCAGTAGTGAGATATCTTCTGGAGCGGTAGAAGGATCCCACCATTTTTCCAGCGACCTTGGCAACAGGCTTGATGTACGTGTTCCATTTCAGATCAGGAGTAAAGGTCAATCCCAGAAGCTTGTCAAAACATAGAGCCTCCCCAAGACAAGAGCCATCCATTTCAATTGATGCCAGATGGGGATCAAAGCGTTGATGATGTAAAGATAGGAGCTTGGTTTTAGATGCATTAAAAGTAACCACCCACCTCTTCCCCCACTGTACCATGTGCTCAAGATCAGAGGGGAGAGAATCAGAGAGAACTTTGTCATTTACAGTCTTTGATGTGTTGCCATAGATGGTCGTGTCATCAACATAGATGTCAATGAATGATTTAAGTATGTGTTTTGGGAGATCATTGATGTAGACCAGGAAGAGAGTTGGGTCCAGGATGGACCCCTGAGGGACTCCAACATTAATACTGTGGGCCTCTGATTTCTGCCCATCAACCACTACTCTTATGAGCCTATCAGAGAGAAACGATTTAATAATTGAGAAAACATTTCCAGTTATACCGTAGCTGGAAATCTTGTGAAGTAGGCCTTTATGCCATACCTTGTCGAAGGCCTTTGATATGTCAAGAGCAATTGCCCTAGAAAGGAAGCCTTTGTCGAGATTTACTAATCCTATGAGATATAACCATTAGCACACCTGCTGTAGATCTAGCAGAATGGAAACCATATTGCATGTCACTAAGGTTATTTCTGCTGAGGTGGTTGACGACTTCTTTATTTAATATGGATTTCAGCAACTTAAACATGACACACAGGACTTATTGGTCTGTACTAACATGGAGATGACTTATTATTCTTAAATACAGGGGCATACTGATGAGGTTTTCCAGGACGTTGGAAAGCACTTCTCTTTAAGGGAACGCTTAAACAGTTTTATAAGTAGCAATACACATGAAAAAATTGAAATAGCTTAAAATATTTCAATATCGGTATACATAGAAAGAGCTTGATGAGCTAAGAAAGAATCTTTTTAAATTTAAAAAATCTGATTAAAATTAAGGAAGTTATGACTATTTTTGTGCCTCACACGTTTGGATATTTTCCCCTCTTAAAGACCATATTCGTTTAGTCACATTTTTTACACTACTTTTGTAGTAAAAATGTCATATCTTTGTTAAAACACCAGACTAAGCAATGAAATTTACCATATAAGTGTATTTTTGTACAAGGAATCAGAATATGCAACTGAAAATATCCAAAATTTCATGGTTTCCAAATAATCTGCAGTAAATGTGCATAAATATGCTGCAATTCCTTAAAAATGCCATGTATCCATAAACAGAAAAAAAGTTGGAGAACTCAAAGTTGAATTGTAATGTGCTTTATGTACAAAAAACTTAAATCTAAACATAAGACTATTTAAAAATGAATATATTGCAATATTTCTTTGGTATTATTGTAGATTAACACCTTCTGTTTAACCCCACCCAACCCCTTCTGACCACCCCTCCAAAATGTGATTCTACCTTTTCAGGCAATTATGTATGAAATGCCATGAAAAACTTTAATGAAAGATAAACAAATTTATTTTAGAATTTAATGTAAAATAATTCCCCATTACAGGTCATTCTAGCGTTTTAGGGCAGTTAACTGTTTTTTTTATGGGAGATAAATCCAGTATGCTTTTTGTTTTATTTTTTTAAGACCATTATGTGTGGTTTTAAGAGAGTTTCTATGCAATGAGAATATGGGGAGGGTTGCCATTCGGACTTCGAATTAATTGTAGGGCTAAGGAAAATTATGTGTGAACATAGTGAAGACTTGACAGAAACAAAAACAATATTAGAGGGGGGGTTAGTTTCACAAAAATTTAATGTAAAATAATTCACCATTTCCAGCATTTTAGGACAGTTAACCAATTTATTTTTTATGTGCATTTTTATTTAAGGAAGGATCTATTTTTTGTTTGTTTGTTTTAGATGCTTGTATGTGGCTTACAGAGGTATTTTGTTGGGGGGGGGGGGATTGCTACTAGAACTTAGTGTTATTGTTAAGGTTAAAGAGTGTTTTAGGAGGAGACTTGCCACACATAACTTTAGTAGGTGGGTTGCTAACAGTATTTTGTTTTACTATTTATTAAGTCATTATCAAGACTTCAGATATTTAAGTGTCAACTAACTGACATTTGTCTTGTTCTCAGGAAATGCTCAACAGTCAACACTAGTTGTGCGTTTGTATTACTTGCCATAGAGGTACGAAAAAGTTGTCCAAAAAATAAAAAAATAAAATTATAACAAATAAATGTTATGCAAAGCATGTTTTTATTTAATGCAACATGTTTATTCAGCTCGAAAAACATACAGTGCTTACCGATGTATTGGAAAGTTAAAAATGGCGGCCGACTATCTCTTTCACACGGTAAGTTTGGGAAAATGAGTTAAAAATAAAAAACTAGACAAAATACTGTTAAAAACCTGCCGAATATATATCCGCCTATGTCACGGTAACATATATTGAGCGAGTTTCTAACAGTATTTTGTCTGGTTTTTTATTTATAACTCATTTTCCCAAACTTACTGCCTCAAAGAGAGAGTCGGCCGCCATTTTAAATTTTCGAATACATCGGTAAACGCTATGTTTTTCGAGCTGAATAAACATGTTACATTAAATATAAACACTAAAAACATATCCAGTTAGGTAGAAAAGTAACTTATCTTGCTGATAACATTTATTTGTTATATATTTGTTTTTTGACAACTTTTTCAAATCTATGTGTATAGTAATACAAACGAGATTTTCATACATCTTTTGATTTTGAAAAAAACATTTGTGGCTGTTTGCAGTAAAACATTGTTTTAATTTGCTGTTCAAAACTGATGCAATGAATAAAAGTCCATGCAAGCTATATATCTACAAAAGTTTACTTTGTTTTTTTTAACCATGTTTTTAAATTTGACCAGAAATGTGAGAAATTATAATGGATTCATAATGCCGAATTGGTTGGGATTGTTGTTATTATACATTCTGAAAACCGAATAGTTCTAAACTAATGTTATTCTGATAACGTTCTCTAATTAAACATATCAGACCATTTATATTCATATTTTCATGCTTTTCTTAATTCGTTCGTGAATAAAAATTAAAGAACGCGTGTTGTTTATACTGTGCTATGACTAATACTACAGCTGCTGCTACTAATACTAACTTAATTTGACCAAACTCGAAAAATAAACATTTTTTTCGGGTAGGTCCTTTTAAATTATTATCAATTACTGCGGTCCTACTCAACATAGAATAATACTTTTAATTGATAAAGATAGTAAAAAGAATGATTTATTTACTAGTGAGTGTCCGATGAAATTTATTTTCAAAATGTTCGATATTCATCATATTAAAGTCTTATTTTTAACACAACAAAAAAAGAAATGGTCAAAAATATTTCGGACACTTGACAGTATTAAGATTAACACCTCTTTTGATTGGTTTCCAAATTTCAAAACAAAATTCTTCATACAATCATGGTGCGGGCCTTTAGAAAACAGGGAGGGTCATTATAAAACCTTACCGAAAGCGCCATTTTATGACGTTCACATTTTTATCACTTTATTTGCTTAAAGCTCTTAAAATATGTAATGTACATTCATATTTATTAATTCATTTCAAAGTATATTCATTTCCGAACAAAACAGTAGTAATTTGAAGACTTGAAGTGCTTTGGTTTGAAAGATATTGCTATTTTTAGTAGAACTATCTTGAAATCTGTAATAATCCAAAGCGTTTTTTTCGTCCATGTGTATTACTATTATAAGTATGGGGGCAAGTTCTGGTTGAAGCCTTTTCAACACTATAATTGGAATGCCGTCAGGGCTAGTTGCTTTACTGGAATCAAGATTCTTGATTAGTTTGGCAACTTCATGCACAGATATTTGTATGTTGCATAGCGTATTGTCTGTTATAGGAGGAAATATGGGGAGTTGATGGCCTTTGTCGGATAGGGTAGAATTAGCTGCAAATTCTTGGCAAATAGTTTGGCCTTGTCTGATGCTGACGAGATGACCTCAGGTCCATTGATGATGGTTTGGATAGAACGCACACTTCTGTTCAGGATCCTGTTTGCTATTTGCCAAAACTGGTGGGAACCAAGCCACTGAGTGCTCAGCTACTTTGGATTTAACAGACTAAGCATATAGCTCTCTTGCATTTTTATTACTCTTTGACAGTGGTTGCTGGCAGTCCTGAAAGCAGCTTTAGTCTCAGTACATCTATTTTTGGATGGTATGAATCGGTCTATTCCTACAATTATCCATTCAGTCAGGTCTGATACTATAGAGGACACATCCTTTTTAAACATGGAATACAAAGGTAGATCAGATATAAATGTGCGGAAGTTATCCCAGTTAGCCATAAAGTATCGATATACAGTATGGTAAAGAGGTACGTCTAAAGACTTATTACATTTCATTTTTATCTTAACTGATACAACTGAGTGGTCGGAAGATCCCAGAGGAGATAGAACGGAACATGAACATAGCTCAGGGGAAGTTATGAGAAAAAGGTCTAGAAGACTAGCATACAGACCGCTAGTATTGGGCACACGGGGTGGTTCGTGGACAATCTGAGTGAGGTCATAGGCAATGGCGAAATCATGACAGAACCTCCCCTCATCATCTGTCTTGTTTGAGTGGGTCAGCCATTCCACATTGTGGACATTTAATTTAAGTCACTACAAATGTGAATGTTAGCCAAAGGATGAGCAGACAGGATATGGTCAATTTTCTCAGATATACCAAAGTTTTGTAATTTTTGATGCAAAAATTCATATTGTACAAAAAATTCATTCATATTAACTTTGGTCACTCTTTTGTAGGAATAAAATTCCTTAAATAACATGCATGCTATTGTATTTTCATCCAGCAAGTAAATTTTGTATAATTTGTCCATGATTATATTTAATCCATTTGCTCCACCGATGTCTGTTATTGCCAAGTGTTGAAGACGTTGTCTTATATTTTGTAGTAATGACAAAAACACAGCAGGGCCCTGTTTCTTAGGTAAATCTGTGAATATATATCTTGCTTCCATTCTGCATATGCCTCTTCATTCACCAAAATAGGTGGGTATTTTGTGAAGGAAGCCATCTTTCTTTTATATATGTTTCAGCGTTTGTTGAACAAGACCGTTTCTCATCACATAAAAGAAGACAGCTTCTGCTATCAATGTTATGTTTCTCGAAACCCATTTCACAACAACTAAGAGGAAATCATTCCACACAGAACCCCTTCCCTCCGCATCTATAGACAAAGGGAGATAGCTGTCTTAACTCAGAGATTAACAATTAGAATCTTCAATATCTTTTAAAAAGTAACTCTGATTTTCATAAATGCTTGTGGGATAATATTTTCATGCAGATATGTAATCTTAGTATTTCTATAGTAAATTTCTACATAATGTTAAAAGTAATTTCTTGTCTGCATTGTTTTGAAGTCGCATCACAAACATAATTTTTTTTAGCTTTAGAATGCAAAATTTCTACATAATGTTAAAAGTAATTTCTTGTCTGCATTGTTTTGAAGTCGCATCACAAACATAATTTTTTTTAGCTTTAGAATGCAAAATTTCTACATAATGTTAAAAGTAATTTCTTGTCTGCATTGTTTTGAAGTCGCATCACAAACATAATTTTTTTTAGCTTTAGAATGCAAAATTTCTACATAATGTTAAAAGTAATTTCTTGTCTGCATTGTTTTGAAGTCGCATCACAAACATAATTTTTTTTAGCTTTAGAATGCAAAATTTCTACATAATGTTAAAAGTAATTTCTTGTCTGCATTGTTTTGAAGTCGCATCACAAACATAATTTTTTTTAGCTTTAGAATGCAAAATTTCTACATAATGTTAAAAGTAATTTCTTGTCTGCATTGTTTTGAAGTCGCATCACAAACATAATTTTTTTTAGCTTTAGAATGCAAAATTTCTACATAATGTTAAAAGTAATTTCTTGTCTGCATTGTTTTGAAGTCGCATCACAAACATAATTTTTTTTAGCTTTAGAATGCAAAATTTCTACTCTCATAACAATGGATATTTTATCATTCCGTGTGTCTTTACATTTTTTTTAACTTCAGGAATGTTGGTTAAAATATAGAAATAAATTATTGATGAGCAAAAGAATCCACAGATAAGCAACATCAAGAATGACTTTTCTTCCTCCTCCTCCTAGAACGTCAGAATATACTAACTGCCTTCCAGCAGAGAGTAAAATTTTCTCAATGGGCCCACCAATTCACCTTGAGTGGTGACCCTTGATGACTTAGGATGGGAACTTGATAGTTAGAGGTCAGGAGGTCAGGGTTTAGCATCGCTAATTCCAATATATTACTTTGGCCCTTACCTAAGCTGTCAGAGAGGCCAGATTTGATAAATCGGCTAGTCACATGTAGTTCTAATATTTACCTGCATAAAACCTGTCTACTCCAGACAACATAAACCCTCAGACACTACCCAAAATCATCTGACTGTTAATCACAAACAAGAAATAGAGCAGAAGTATCAGAAAGTGGTGGCAAGTGTTAATCTACTAAAAATAAGGGAAAAGCTGCTACAAATAGGGATTATAAGTGAAGTTGTCATCAAAAATGAGTCAGGAAAACAAAGAGAAACCTGGAATACTAACAGCCACTTGTATTCCTTGTATCCTTGGAATAATAGTAAGGAAAAGCTGCTACAGGTTATAACTGAAGATTTCAACAAAGAAATGCTGACAACCACTTACTAGTGTGAGCATACCTTCCTTGTATCTCTGGGATAATAGAGTGAATGGGTTTTCCCCCTAACATCTCTCACTGCTGGGTTCCAGCGCAATATATATACAAAAATTAAACCCAGGGCAACTAATAAAAATAAAAGACCATATCAAATCCAGCTCAGAGAACCATACTCAGAATCAGATAATGAAATCAACCCAAAATATTTCCAAGATTTATCATACTTAGAGTCAATGGAGAGCAGCACTTCAATCACTAAATTATCTCCATCATTCAAAAAATTAGATCTATAATAAAACCACACCAATTAAAAAACTAAGGAACAGCACCATTCTTATAGAAATTCCAAATAAATTCTCAACAATTACACTTCTAAATCTAAATCATATGCACAGCCTTAAAATAAAAGCTTACCACCCATACCTTGTTGAACTTTTCAAAAATTGTGGTAAAAAGCCCCAAACTCTCCTTTTGCTCGCTGGATAAAATAAAAAATAACTTAAGGAAACAAGGAATCATAGACACCCAAAGAATAATAATAATAATAATAACTAAAAAAAAAAAATGGCCAAATGATCAGTGGTTGGATCTAAAATAGACTATGGCAGCTTCATTTGTCAATCCATGAAAAACTTTTATTTAAAACCCCAACACAACATGCCACTGCAGACTAAGTCTAGCACTGAAAGCGTTCCAAACTTCACCTGTAGAAAGAAGCACATGAAACCCCACCAGAGCTTAGAAACCAAAAACCTTGGACTAAAATACTACACACAATTAAGTCAACACCACCTATCTAGCACACAAGAGTACTTTAAACCCAATTTGTAAACACCACTTTAAACCCAATTTGTAAACACCACTTTAAACCCAATTTGTAAACACCACTTTAAACCCAATTTGTAAACACCACTTTAAACAAAAAGAAAATATGATCCAAACTTTCATACTCATACTAAAACCTATTTCAAAAGAAACAAATCTATCCATAAACAAAATTGAGGAAACTGTCCTCTTCAAAATCCCTCTCTGGAAAATAATAACCCAAGATAAACTTTAGCTTAAGTAAACCTGAAAAGAAACAAACCTACCTAATAACTTTCCATGATGGCCTAGACAAAATCAAAGAGAAATACTCAAACCATATGTACATCTATACAGATGAATTCAAACAAAAAGAAGCAACAGCCAGTGCTGCAGTTCTAAATAAACAAATTTCCCAAAAGAAACTTCTATGTTTAGTGCAGAAGTGAAGCACATCTAATCCCCTACAACAAAAACACCAAATACATGTTTTCAGACTTTTAATCAACCTTAAAAGCAACTAAGACAGAAAAAAGTAAACAACCATCTAATAGCAAAACTACTCCAAAAACTAACACAAATGGTCAAAAAGAAATTATTTTCTGCTGGGTACAAAGTCATACAGGCATTCAAGGAAATGAATTAGTTGATTAAGCAGCAAAATCTGCCATAAAAATCCCAATGGATCCAAATTTTTAAACTCTTTACTTGGACCTTAAAAAACATATCGATATAAGGTAAAAATGGCAAACATAGTGAACTAAATTTCCTAATAACAATTACACAAAGTGATGCCAAAAATTTAAAAGCATGGAGAAAACACCAAACTAAACAGAAAAGAAGTTATCAGCCTGGCAAGAATAAGAATAGGCCATCTCATTTGACCCGCTCTTATACTTTTGAGAAAGGAAACCAACTAATGTGTATACCATGTCAACTATAATGTGTATACCATGTCAACTATAATGTGTATGCCATGTCAAATAAAACACATTTGAATTGATTGCACTGATTTTATAACAATGAGAGATACTTTATATAAAGAAAAGAACATTAAGGATATATTTGAAAAAAAAAAAGAACCAATAATCCCCACACCATACTTACATACCTTAAAAAAATTAGCCTGTATCAAAAACTTTGAAAAGAACTCATATGTCAGCTAGAGCAGGAAGTAAAAGCCATCTAAACCTATAGATAATCCACATAAAATGACCCAAAGTGTTGAATGCCATAAAATCCAACAAACACACACCTCCTCCTCCCCAAAATTTAGATAAAGCAGTTCTGTGTCAACTAATGAAACTAGTTTAAATTTGAAAATGTGCAGAAAGTTTTAACTGATTATTGGTGTCTTCTTTTCATCTTCTTTCTAGAAACCACTGAAGCAGGATCAAGCAGTATGGATATGGCACAGACATCCCCACCTCCACTTGGATTCAGCATTGGACTTGGGTAATCCTCATTGCCATTTTATAATTGATTTTAAAATAAATTGTATGAATTGAATATTTATATGCATCATGTCTGAATCCAATTTATCTCAGAGCCAAGATATAATGAATAACATGCAGCCAAATATTAAACATGTTGAGTATTAACACTGTTCATTTGACATAATGCTAAGATTGATCTGGTTTCAATCCTCAATTGAGTCATACTAAAGACTTAATAAATATGGAATAATGAAAAGGTAGCATTTGGGTTTCCCACTTTACTTTTATTTACTTATTTCTTAGGAACGGTGTGAAATTGCAATCTCCCCCATCACTATGACTAAAACTACAAGTCATAATTGTTTTGTTTTTTTCTCACATTCATCCCTAACAAGGCATATTGCCATTTGGACATAAAGAGCTACTATTTGGGATCATGTCTAAGAAAGATTAAGAAGATGTTGGTTTACATTACATTTAAACTTCTGTATATTTGTACAGCCAGGAAAGCAGGTAGCAGGAATGGAATTCCAAAGTCTAGTTGTTTGAGGCAAAGAAACTATTAGAATAGAAAGCTTTCTGAAATTTAGGGACCTCAACAGTGAATAGGCGAGATTTTATTGCTAAGCAGGTTTGTCAGGGATTTGTATGTTGAGGGGGCACAAGTGCAACAAGTTCATCAGAACACATTCCATTAAAATATTTGTAAAACAGGCACAGAGATGCAACATGCGCCGATGGGACAGGGGTTGGATCTTAATTGACAAAGTGGGACTTATTAGATTGAAAACTCTTTTTTGAATCCTATCCAAGAGGGAAAGGCTTGTGGTAGATGCACCAGCAATATTCCATGCATGGGCGAATAGTGGCCTTGTAGAGGTACAGGATACTCTCAGGTGTGAGTAATCTTCTAGTTTGATAGAGAGAACCAAACTTCTTTGCAGCAGCTTTCACAATGTTCTTAATGTATTTGTTCCAGTTCCTATTGCCCGCAAATGTTTATCCGAGTAGTTTGAAGGAAGAATTCTCAGGTAGGATGTTATTTGTCATGGATATAGGCATTTGGAGAGGCAGCTTGTAATTACAACTTGATTTTATTAGCATTAAATGTTACCATCCATTTGCAGCCCCATTCCACTACACTCTGGAATTCATTTTCTAACAATTCTGCCATTGTCTTAGATTTGTGTACACCGTTTTTCCCTTATGCATGATATAAAGCATTGTATCATCAGCAAATATATTCGTCTCAGACACAGTATTATCAGGCAGGTCGTTTATGAATATCAGGAATAATAGTGTTCCAAGGATCAACCTCTGAGGCACTCCTGCATTAATGTTATGCTGCTTGTCTAACCCCCTAGTATATATATAAAGAGTTACAGTCCTGGCTTCACCTGCCTTATTCAGAACATGGTAAATGCGTTCAGAGATGACTGTTAAAATATCCTCAGTAGAACGACATTGCCTAAATCTATATTGTTTGTCAGATAAGATTTGCTTTTGTAAGGTGTTTGTTATTTTTTTGAGTCAGCACTTATCAAGGTCCAGAGGCCACTCAAGGATAAGGTTAATGAGTGTACAGTGGTGAATAGGACAATATAATGGTAATTGTTAGTAGTGGAAATTTGGTAAATTGAATTATTTAAGGGGATGGCTCATAAAGAACTTGTTCACGACCATATTGTAATCAGTTCGAAAGCAGGAAAATGGAACAGAGTTTCACAGGCGTGCAGTTCTAAGAAAGAAGTTTTGTTCATGGAGTCTACATTTAGGTTTAGGCACAGATAAAGACTGGGGGAAATTATTGATAGTGGTTTTGACTAGACAAGTATGTATTTTTCATGAAAGTCAGACCAGAGATTGGAGCTCAGACAAGCACTTGCCATGAAAATAATGATAAAGCAGAGACAGGTTTGCAACGTCTCCTCTGTGAGAAAGAGGTTGTAGGAAAGAGAAAAGGGCATCCCCCACTAGGCTACAAAGTCTATTTTGAACTCTAAGGCAGGTTAAGGTATTTCTAGCAGTTCCTTCCCAGATGGGCAACAGTACTCCATTTTTGTAGAGAATTGCATCAGCAGTGAAATATCTACTAGAGTGGTAGAATGATCCCACCATTTTTCCAGTGACATTGGCAACAGATTTGATGTACATGTTTCATTTCAGATCAGGAATGAAAGTCAAACCCAGAAGCTTTTTTAATTGTGGCCAGACGAGGATCAGAGTGTTGATTATGTAAAAATAGAAGCTTGTTTTTAGATGCATTAAAATTAACCAGCATAATTACTATGAACTTGCGATTTCTGCCTATCAGCCACAACTCTTACGAACCTTTCTGAGAGAAATGATTTAATAATTGAAAAGACATTTGCAGCTATACTGTAGCAGGAAATTTTGTGTAGTAGACCTTTATGCCATACCTTGTCAAAGGCCTTTTATATGTCAAGAACAATTGCCCTAGAAAGGAAGCTTCCGTTGAGAGATTTGCTAATCCTATGAGATATAACTGTTAGCACATTTGCTGTAGATCTATCAGAACAGAAACTATATTGCATATCCCTAAGGAGGTTATTTTTGTTGAGGTGGTTGACTGCTTCTCTATTTAACACAAATTCCAGCAACTTATGAGGCACAGGAGACTTATTGGTCTGTATTGAAAGTAGCTGAGCAGTGGCTTGGTTCCAAATTGGTGGGAACCAAGACACTGCTCAGCTACTTTGTATTTGATGGACTGAGCATACAATTCTCTTGTGTCTTGTATTACTCTTTTACAGTGGTTGCTGGCAGTGCTGAAGGTGGCTTTAGTCTCAGTACATCTATTACATTGGAAGCAATTGATTTCTATGCACAATGGCAGCAGCACATTCTGAAGAGATCCATGGCTGGCTGTTAAGTTTTTGCTGGAATTTTTTTGAGGATATGAAGTGGTCTATACCTACAATTAACCATTCCATCAGGTCTGATATTATAGAGGACACGTTCTTGGAACGCAGAGGTAGATCTAATATAAATGTACAAAAGCTATCCCAGTCAGCCATAGAATATCGATATTCTGTATGATGGAGAGATATGTCAGAGGACTTATTACATTTTATCTTTTTCTGAACTCAGACAACCGAGTGGTCGGAAGATCTTATTGGAGACAGAACAGAAGATGAACATAACTCAAGGCAAATTGTGAGAAAAAGGCCAGGGAGACTTGCATACTGACCATCAGTGTTGTGCACACGGGTGGTTTCATGAAGGATCTGAGTTGAGCAATGAAGAAATCGTGACAGAACCTCCCCTCATCATCTGTTTTGTTTGAGTTGGCTAATCATTCTGCCTTGTGAACATTTAAGTCTCCACAGACGTGAATATTAGCTGAAGGATGAACAAACAGGATGTAGTCAATTTTCTTAGATATGCTCTTAAAAATAGTAACTCCGATCGATAGAGGGCAAATATAAAAGCAGTGGTGTGAGAAAGTGCAATCCAAAAATAGATATCGGAAGCAGATTTAGGGTCTTCTCTGGAGATGTTCCTACCACATGGAAAGCCATATCTAATGTAGGCACATATTCCATGCCCATAGCGATCTTGGGGGTACGATTTGGATTCTTAGGAAGAATTGGACTAGTGCTTGATTTAATTAAAGTCTCAAAGATTTTAGTGAAGAGGGGAAGGAAAGTAATAGGGCGATAATTGAGAGGGTCAGTCTTTTCACCAGAATGTTTGTACACCGGTACCACAGAGGCCATTTTTCAGCTATCAGGGAAGCAAGATTCAGCAAGGCATTTATTGAAGAGCTTGGAAAGTATGGAGGTTAGTTCAACTTAGCATTTCCTTATTATTATAGTGGGGATGAAATCAGGTCCATGCATTCTGTAAGACTTCCATTGATACTGAACTTTTTTTGGCCTGTCCATTTTAAAGTAGACTTATCCTTATAAAAATTTCGCATGTGTCTGCATGTACATATCTAAATAAAAGTTAGTCACATTTTAAGCTTGACCTAAATAACATTGCATCTGATAAATCTATATTTGAATCTGATTAGCTATTCATTTACATAACTGTTCAGTCTGTGTTTACATAAAAAAGGAATTGATCTTGTCGGTAATGTATCTAATACTTTTAGTAATAGACATTTACAGCGATTCACTATTACTTCAAGTTGTGGATGTTCATTAACCAATCAAATCACTTTGTTATGTATGTATGTATGTATATATATATATATATATATATATATATATATATATATATATGTATATATATATGCAGATTTGTAAATTGCTTCAAAAACAATCACTAGGTGTGTACATATTCATATATTTCATTTCTTTTCTATAAACATTCATTCTTTATCTTGATTTTTTTGTGCTCCTTGCTTCGCTATTGACTTCCCACATAGGTATTCTTACAGGGGGTATCCATTATCTCTCCAGACTGAAAGGAGGTAAATAATACCTAAAATGTATTATCAGATTCTTAGTGTGTATCTTTGTGTTTGCTAAGTTTATCTTGTGTTTATCGTCATATGCAGAATGATGTTTTCTTCTTGAATCTTGACAGTGGGTCTGTTGCTTCCAAAATTATGGCAAAATATGGTTACAAAGAAGGCCAGGGTCTTGGTAAACAGGAGCAAGGAATGAGTACAGCATTATTTGTAGAGAAGACAAGTAAACGAGGAGGCAAAATTATCCATGAGAAAGACCTTCCTAAAGGTAATCCACATTTCCACTTTTAAAAGTTTGTCCTTTTATTTTTTTAAAGCATTTTATTATTCATGTCACTTCTGATCTGGATGATTACTCGTTATATATGTGTCTTGTTTTAGAATAAGGAAGCCAAGATTGGCTGGATGATACTGATTCTTATATCAGCCAACAAATGGAAGTCTGCATGAAAAGCTCTTAAATCAGAATCATGCAATGCAATCAGTTAAAAAGAAGGCTTACAAACTTTGTAATGTAAACTTTGCAGGAAAAACAGATGGTTTCTAAAAATGTAAAAACAAATTCTTAAACAAAAGCAAAAAACAGGTTGTTTAAAACATAAAAAAACCTTGAAAAATACAGGTAATTGCTAAATCATAAAAGCATGAATCTAAAATATCTTCACTATATTCGTTTAACAAATCATTTTGAGAAGAAATTTTCTTTTGTAATTGTTTTTTCTTTGATTTTTTATAATTTGTAATATTTTTACTATTTTTTTTTTTTTTTCAGAGCCTCCACGAGAAGTTTGTATGACAAATGCAAACCTTTTAAAGAATCCATCAAAAGTTATTTTGTTACGTGTAAGCAAACATTTTTTTTAATATAATTTTATTTTTGCCTATTCATTGCCAGCTACTACTTTCATCAGCATAGATTGTTGGTGTTGGTCAATATGTCTTCTAATTTCAATGGGGTGGGATAGTTACTAAATCTACAATATCTATTACCGCATCTCTAAATGAATTTGTCATAATTGTGTGAATTATCACCAATCAGAAGATTAGTTATTTAAAATAATTTTTACGTGTTGTGGGGACATACACACCCTTATAATCACTAAGATGGACTTATCCATTAGCCATATAAGCAGCAAGTATAGACCGCTCAATGAGAGCTATCTGGATGTCGTACTGAGACGACTCCCCACGGACTTAGTAATCTTCCTGTATCACTAACCCTGTTCTGGATATAAATGTTCTTCATATTCTCACCAGTCCTCGTGCTAGAAGTCTAGAAGTGTAAGCCATTTTGAGTTTCAGAACAGTTTCAGATGGTTCGCTGTTACACACAAGTCCTGGGAGGTGACTTGTTTGTAGTAGACAGTTCCATAGAACAAAATATTCTTACCGTGTCGAAACCCGGTAAAAGAACATGTGAAATTGCTCCAGAAAAGGTTTAATATTTATGAAGCAACTCTGGTTTCTGATTGGTTGGTAGCAGAACGTGAATTTATTTGATTCGTCAGTTCTTAGCAGCATCGTTTATAAATAGAATCGTCCGACTGTGTGGGATCATACCCCATTATCACTCCAAAATATTGCAACATCCTCCCTATTTTTTATAATGGGGAAGTCCCTTGTGTTTGTTCTGCTCAAAAATAAATATATATTTTATATTTACTTAGACATAACAAAAATTAGAAATCATTTGGATCTTAGAATTTCAGCATTTAAAAAGACACCATTTTTAATTGTGTTCAAATGTCAAAAAGGAAAATTACAAAGATTTCTTTTTTCTTTTTTTTCTAAGCAAAAGTATTAGTAGGTTAAAGTGTTAATACAAATAAAATGGATACAGTTTAACGTCTTGTCCAGGACTATTTTTTTTTTTTTTTTGATATATAGAAATCTATATACTCTGAGCATTACCCCTAGGGTTTTCCGCTGATATTCATGCAAAAAAGTAAGAGCCTTCTCATAAGTGGAACTTCGCTGGTCTGTATTTTTAATATATAGAAATCTATATACATACAGGGCAGTGAAAGAAAAAAAAAAATTATTCAGTCGAATTCACCAACAAGTTTTGAGAAAAAACGTTGTAGCTTTATCCGTGTCGCCGGTTTCGTAAATACATCAGCGATATTTTGTTCTGATGATATGTAATTCAAAATAATGGATTCCTTTTTTATCTCGTTTTCTACGAAATGGCATCGTTTATAAATAGAATCGTCTGACTGTGTGGGATCATACCTCATTATCACTCCAAAATATTGCAACACCTACTTTCACCTTTCCTGACTCCATTACATTAAGTGTAAGATTCTTTGAAATGCTGAATTGTTTTTCATATTAATGACTCAACACTAAGGCCAAAAGCCACTTGAGGATACGGCTTAATGAAATTGTCAGTTGACTGATAAACAATACTATCAAAGGATTGAAAGCGATGAATGGAATAGACAAAATTTGATTACTTAAGCTCAACAAGTATTTGTTGATATTGAACTTGAAGACGACCATGTTGTGATCTTCAGGGAAGCAGTCTCATGGCAATAAGCTCTACAGATGGGAAATTCTGTCCATTGAAATGTAGTTGTGCTTTCTAAACAAAGAGGAATCAGATAATTCTTTGCAGTAGAATGCTGTGACTGTCTTACAGAGTGGAACCATGTGAAAAGCAGAGATTAGCAATAAAGCAGAGATTAGCAATAAAGCAGAGATTAGCAATAAAGCAGAGATTAGCAATAAAGCAGAGATTAGCAATAAAGCAGAGATTAGCAATAAAGCAGAGATTAGCAATAAAGCAGAGATTAGCAATAAAGCAGAGATTAGCAATAAAGCAGAGATTAGCAATAAAGCAGAGATTAGCAATAAAGCAGAGATTAGCAATAAAGCAGAGATTAGCAATAAAGCAGAGATTAGCAATAAAGCAGAGATTAGCAATAAAGCAGAGATTAGCAATAAAGCAGAGATTAGCAATAAAGCAGAGATTAGCAATAAAGCAGAGATTAGCAATAAAGCAGAGATTAGCAATAAAGCAGAGATTAGCAATAAAGCAGAGATTAGCAATAAAGCAGAGATTAGCAATAAAGCAGAGATTAGCAATAAAGCAGAGATTAGCAATAAAGCAGAGATTAGCAATAAAGCAGAGATTAGCAATAAAGCAGAGATTAGCAATAAAGCAGAGATTAGCAATAAAGCAGAGATTAGCAATAAAGCAGAGATTAGCAATAAAGCAGAGATTAGCAATAAAGCAGAGATTAGCAATAAAGCAGAGATTAGCAATAAAGCAGAGATTAGCAATAAAGCAGAGATTAGCAATAAAGCAGAGATTAGCAATAAAGCAGAGATTAGCAATAAAGCAGAGATTAGCAATAAAGCAGAGATTAGCAATAAAGCAGAGATTAGCAATAAAGCAGAGATTAGCAATAAAGCAGAGATTAGCAATAAAGCAGAGATTAGCAATAAAGCAGAGATTAGCAATAAAGCAGAGATTAGCAATAAAGCAGAGATTAGCAATAAAGCAGAGATTAGCAATAAAGCAGAGATTAGCAATAAAGCAGAGATTAGCAATAAAGCAGAGATTAGCAATAAAGCAGAGATTAGCAATAAAGCAGAGATTAGCAATAAAGCAGAGATTAGCAATAAAGCAGAGATTAGCAATAAAGCAGAGATTAGCAATAAAGCAGAGATTAGCAATAAAGCAGAGATTAGCAATAAAGCAGAGATTAGCAATAAAGCAGAGATTAGCAATAAAGCAGAGATTAGCAATAAAGCAGAGATTAGCAATAAAGCAGAGATTAGCAATAAAGCAGAGATTAGCAATAAAGCAGAGATTAGCAATAAAGCAGAGATTAGCAATAAAGCAGAGATTAGCAATAAAGCAGAGATTAGCAATAAAGCAGAGATTAGCAATAAAGCAGAGATTAGCAATAAAGCAGAGATTAGCAATAAAGCAGAGATTAGCAATAAAGCAGAGATTAGCAATAAAGCAGAGATTAGCAATAAAGCAGAGATTAGCAATAAAGCAGAGATTAGCAATAAAGCAGAGATTAGCAATAAAGCAGAGATTAGCAATAAAGCAGAGATTAGCAATAAAGCAGAGATTAGCAATAAAGCAGAGATTAGCAATAAAGCAGAGATTAGCAATAAAGCAGAGATTAGCAATAAAGCAGAGATTAGCAATAAAGCAGAGATTAGCAATAAAGCAGAGATTAGCAATAAAGCAGAGATTAGCAATAAAGCAGAGATTAGCAATAAAGCAGAGATTAGCAATAAAGCAGAGATTAGCAATAAAGCAGAGATTAGCAATAAAGCAGAGATTAGCAATAAAGCAGAGATTAGCAATAAAGCAGAGATTAGCAATAAAGCAGAGATTAGCAATAAAGCAGAGATTAGCAATAAAGCAGAGATTAGCAATAAAGCAGAGATTAGCAATAAAGCAGAGATTAGCAATAAAGCAGAGATTAGCAATAAAGCAGAGATTAGCAATAAAGCAGAGATTAGCAATAAAGCAGAGATTAGCAATAAAGCAGAGATTAGCAATAAAGCAGAGATTAGCAATAAAGCAGAGATTAGCAATAAAGCAGAGATTAGCAATAAAGCAGAGATTAGCAATAAAGCAGAGATTAGCAATAAAGCAGAGATTAGCAATAAAGCAGAGATTAGCAATAAAGCAGAGATTAGCAATAAAGCAGAGATTAGCAATAAAGCAGAGATTAGCAATAAAGCAGAGATTAGCAATAAAGCAGAGATTAGCAATAAAGCAGAGATTAGCAATAAAGCAGAGATTAGCAATAAAGCAGAGATTAGCAATAAAGCAGAGATTAGCAATGTTTCTTTTATGAGAAGACAAATGTTGTAGAAAAGAGATCATCCACTACTAGATTGCAAAGTTTATTTTATACTTTGCCAAACATTATCCCAAATCCTTATACTCCTCAACCCTACCCAAAACTCTGTATATACTGTAAAAAAATTTTTTTTGTAAGTTATATCATCTCTCCTGTTCCAACTGGACAACTAATCAATTGTTTTACTCCCCAAACTGCTATAAAAGCACATACTTTGTACGTATCTTGGGGGAGTGGCTTAGCTTCCAGTCCTTAACTTTAGAAGGCTGACCTTTTAAAAGTTGATAAATACTAAACATCTATAGATTTCTATTGCTAAGGCATGCATTAGCTTAACTTATATTTATATTCTATAGCTTATCTATAAAATAGATATTAACGATAGCTTGTATTTAGATTTAAAATGATCTATATTAAGTAGCAACTCTATATCTTTCTTTCCCTTAGATGGGCCAAAGTACTGGTGATGGTCTTTACATGAAAACTAACACCTAAAGCACATTTTGAATCATTGCCCATTCATGCTGTAATAATGATAGACATCACTCTAAACTCTTGACCACAAGTTGAAGAGCCATTGCTCAAAATGACAATAAGGCTGACTGGGATGCCATTAGAGATCACATCAGGGATGCTCCATAGGGGAATATCTTTTCTCCTCTTATGGGACAGTGTGCAAATGAGACCACTGAACGGTTTAAAATGGCAATTGAATCACATGTTCCCATACGGAAGTTCTATAACAAACCCCACTCTCCTCAATGGTTTACTTCTACTTGCGCAGCTGCCATTGCTCAGAGACAACATGCATACCACTGATTTATCCGGCATAAGTCCCGTACAAACAGACAAAAGTTTATAGAAGCTAGAAGTAATTTTAATAAAGAAGTAGCGACAGCTAAGAGAGAATATACCGAACACACCAGAAAATGCATTGAAGCATAGAAATTAGGAACTCGTGATTTCTAGAAAATTTACAACAGTGTAGTAAACAATAGGCAATCAACAATTCCCTCACTATCCCACAGTCATGAGGTTGTTTACATTGCAACTGAGAAAACTAACATGCTTGCTCATCAGTTTGCCTCAAACTCTATTTTTTGAATCAGCAAACCACTCCCTCCCTGATTTTTTTTGTGGATAGAAACCACATTAGATGATTTGAAAATCATCCTTTCTCAAGTGCATTATATCATAAAAACGTAGACACCTCAAAAGCATATGCACCTGATCTCATCTTGACTGTACTATTAAAAAAATGCTCCGCTGAGGTTGATCCAGTTTTCTCCAAACTTTTCAACAAATGCCATAACGAATCTTGCTTCTCTGACTGTTGGAAAACTGCTTCTGTGGTACCAGTTTGTAAGAATTCTGGCAAAAGAACTGATTTATTAAATTATCACCCCATGAGCCTCCTCCCTCTTTTCACCAAAGTATTTAAGTCCATAATTAATCAAGCTCTAAACTTCTGCCCAATCATCAATATAGGCAAGCCCATTCTACTGCAGATATCCTAACTGTAATCTGAATGTATATACAATGTACTGCATAAGGCAGGGGAGGGGACGGCAGTAGCCCTATATATATATATCTAAGGCTTTTGAAAGAGTATGGCACGATGGCCTTCTCATGAAAATTAGATCCTATGGTATTACTAAACGAATGCTTAACATAATTAAATCCTTCTTAAATAAGAGAAGAATCCAGGTTGTCCTCAATGGTCGTATGTCTAAATGATATGATATAAATGCAGGTCTACCTCGAGGGTCGATCCTTGGACCTTTATTATTCCTGATATTCATAAATGACTTCCCTGATAAAATAATCTCTGAGATGGGCATATTTGTTGACGACACCACGCTCTATAACAGGCATGTGGGAACGAATGAATGCATATCCATAACGAGGGGAAAATGAATGAACACATATCCAAGGCAATCACAGAAACACTAGACGGAGACCATCAGTTTGTAGTGGAATGGGGACAAAAATTGATGGTAAGGTTCAATGCTGCTAAGATTAAGCTCTTTTCCTTTAATAATTACAAGAAATTTTCTCAGCCATCAATAGCTATACATTACCTGAAAGTACTTTGTTCAAACTCCTTGATTAATGCTCACAGGGAACAAAAGTTGAAAAAAAAATACATTGAGAGCATTGCCAAGGCTGCTGCGAAGAAGGTGGGCTCTCTTTACCGTGCTAGAAAGTTACTTATGCCTGAAAGTATCCTGTATCTCTACAAGGCCACCATTCGCTCATGTATGGAGTATTGTTGTCACATTTAGGATGATGCACCTGCTACTAGTCTTTCCCGGCCCTGTCGGTGGGGCATTAGAATACGCCGACTGCCCCCCTGCAGAGGGTAAAAGTCCCTCAATGGGGGTCCTGGATATGACCTTAAACTATATCCAGTGGTGAGGCCCCAGCTTGTGGGTTTTGGGGAGTGTGGAGCCACCCTTTAATTACCATTGCTCCCAGGTCTACTCTGACCCGTTGTGGTAGTACCTGTTAGGGTCCCAACTATGGGTTAAATAGAAACCGACATGAAAACAACAAATATATTCTATTAAAAAAATTTTTCCTCAAAATCTGTGGATTCAACATTAAATAACCCGAAAAGGGTTGATATGCTGTAAAACAAAAACAACCAACCAACCAACCAACCAACTAGTCTTTCCCTCCTGGACAGAGTTCAAAAGAGAGTCGTCAACCTGCTAGGTTCTGAACTGTCATCTAAGCTTCAACTTCTGCCTCAGAGATGAAATGTTGTATCCCTCTGCCTGTTTTACAAGTATTTTAATGGTGGATGCTCTGATAAACTACAAGCACTTGTACCCCCTCAACATAAATACCCCTGACAAACCTGACAAGTATCAAAGTCTTACCCCTAAATAGTAGAAATCCCTAGCTGTAAGAACGCCTTCTACTTTAATAGTTTCTTCCCCATTACTGTTAGATTCCCTTATGGGTTCATGCTTCCCCAACTGTACTGACATGCAGAAGTTCAAGTATAATGTGAACAGACATCTTGCTGCTCAACTCCCTACATGGTATACATGCAACTTATGTTCCTGATAGTAGCCCCTTACATCAAAGTGGCATTGTGCCTTATTTGGAGTGAAAATATTATTTTTAAAAATAGAAAAAAAACGCAAGATTCTATTCAGGCTCATGCAAGTAGCTGCTGATAATGGTTTTGGCTTTAATTCAACAAAATGTGAAATTAAGTCAAAAACAGGTTTTTCTTTGATCTATAAAGAAAATGGTGTCAGCCCAAACCCAGAAAAGCTCAAGGACCTACAAAACATTACCCAACTTGTAAGAAAGAGCTACAAGAATTCTAACCATACTTCTCACCATTCATTCCTAATCTGGCTGACAAGACACGTACACTAAGAGGACTCTTAAAGAAGGACGCACTGTTTCTTTGAGATCAACATAACAAAGAATAATTTGAAAAACTCCAAATCGTAATCAGTGAAGAATTTATACTAACATATTTTAACAGAACTGAAATAACAGTACTACAAACCAATGCAAGTTTGAAAGGATTTGGAGCTGAATTACTACAAACAAAAGTCCATTGCATATGCACCAAAGTCTCTAACAAACACTGAGAAGCAGTGTGCATGCATAGAAAGAACTTCTTGCAATTATATTTGCTATGAAAAAATTCCATACATATGGACGTAAATTTAAAATACTCACCGACCACAATACTCCAGAAGTCACTGACTTATACACCTCCTAGACCGCAATGAATAATGATCAAGTTACAGGGATATCAGATGCAAATAGAATACATACCAGGGCAGGAAATGGCTCTAGCTTATACTAGGAGCTGTCTCCTCACACTAAAAATGCTGGTACAATTGACTTAGATATTCCAGTCGTTTTGATGAGATTCAGGAGTGACCACCTGAATGAGATGAGAAAACAAAGGCTGGTCTAATACTTGATCAACTATAAGAAAGTTTGTAGCCATATGCCATCCCTAGCAGAGCCTGGGAAGTTGTCAGCACTGATTTGTTTCACTATAATGATCAAGAATATCTAAGAATTGTGGATTATTAACAGCAAATTTTCAAGCCTGACTACAAATAATATGGTTATCTCAGCAATTTTCTTTGAACATGGTAACATAGTTACAAAAATTACAAACACAAGATTTCCTAACAACAACATAGACAGGATATGCAGAAAATGTATCATGACAGAGCAGCTCATTATTTACCAGTACTCGTCCCTGAACAATATGTACGCTGGATAATCAAATAATCAATCAAATAGGGAAAACCAGCAATGGTTTTGAATAAATGTGCAGAACCCAGATTACACAACGTTCAACTAATGTAAAAAACAAAAAACAAAACAGTCCAAATAAAAGCAGATGGAATATCGACCCATAAGTGGATTCATTTTAATGATCACATCACCTCATCACAAACTGAACACATTTACGCAAACAAAATCTCACACTTATTAACCCCAAAACAATTAACATATAACACAAGAAGTGGCCGTGAAATACATAGGCCAAAAAGATATAAGCAGCAATATATATATATATATATATATATATATATATATATATAACAATTATCTGAACAATGTTTTCTTTTCTATCTTGTAATGGGGAGGTAGTAATATCATGGAACTATTTTCATAACCACTTAGCATAAGTATGATGTAAATTGGCTTGTACATTTGACACATATCCATCTCTTCTTTTGTGTATATGTTAAATAACACATTTAATCACATAACGATGCCTCTGTTACAACTTACCAAGCTTCAATAAAACAACATTATTATAGATATATCCCTAAATGTGGCAGCAGAACGACATCTTAAGGAGTATCTGATTTGTATACAGGTAGAGGATTGAATCGGGTACTTTCTGGAGTGGTACAATGATTTTTCTTGCAACCTTAGCTGCAGATTGGATCAATGTCTTCCATTTTAGGCTTGGAGTGAAAATCGGTTTTAAACAAGGGGCTTTCTCAAGGAGAAAACCATTCTTTTCAAGTAGAGGCAAAACAAGGATCGTGTGATGAAAGTTTGGTTTTGCAAGTGTTGAAAATAACAAGTCACTTTTGACATAAAGGAATCTCATTAGTTTGTATGGAGATGCAGAAAAGCAATCATCAGTATTTTTAAACGCAGGCCAAATTGACAAAACTTTCCATGGCACTTTTCAACAACTTTGGATTTAAGAGATTGGATATACATTCTTTTGCCTTTTCCAGCTTTAAAGGCGGTTTTGCTTTCTGGGTATGTAATGCATTTATGGCAATTGGAATAATAGTTTCTATAACCAATGACAGCAGCACACTCAGAGTTGTATTACAGCTAGCTCTTATGTTTCTGTTTGAATTTTTTGGAAGGTATAAAACTCTTGATGCTGATGATGAACCGATTGAATATGTTAGATGAATTATAATATATGTTGACTCTTGTGCATTTACCTTTTTCTTTTAATCACCTCGTTTTTCCAATTGAATTGTAAAAAAAATCTTTTATTTAAAATCCAATTTTCTTTTTTGTTCTTTTTCTTTTTTTAATTAAAAGCGCAAGTTTAAAGTTGAAACTTACATGAGGGGAGGAAAAGCTTTATCCCTCTTCAATACTAGACCTTTAAAACGATCGTAGCAGTTCATGTGTTTGTGAGAGTATTATGAAAACCATGTGATATGTTAACAGTTCATTTTGCAACAAATGTTTACTGGTGATATCTAATCCTTTTGCTGAAAAAAGAATGAGTTATTATATTTGGATTCTTAAAGAATTGACTATTCCTTTCTAAGTAACTGTGATATACAGGCCATTATGCATCAACTGTATTTAAGATTCACATATTTCCTAGCTTTCAAAATGGCAGATGAAGATACTTGACCAAAACTAATTTTTATAAAACTTACAAAATTACAAAACAGATTCCTTAAATCGACAATTTTTCTAAGGATAAAATATATCTTAGTTTTCAATTGGAAGTTTTGACAAAAAAATTTTTAATTTCTTGAATTCTTATAAAATTATTCCAAACATTTGCAAGCATATTTCATTAAGATTGAGATTTTGTTTTTCTTTTCAAAATGCAAAATTATATAAATTAAGTTGTAAAATAAACATTTATCAAGTCATGTACTCTTGAATTTTATTCTTACTTTTCCTTTATTTTTTGAGTTTTGAATTAACTTTAATAATATGAAGAAATTAGAGTCAGAAGTGAAAAGGTAGAGTTAAGTTTAAAATTCTAGAATGTTTATAATTTTAAATACAAATATTTAAGATCGCCATGGGCATGGAATATGTGCCTACATTAAGGATGGCTTCCCGTGTGGCAGGGATATCTCTAGAGAAGATCCTAATTTACCCTATATGTGCTTCAGGGTTGCACTTGCTAACACCACTGCATTTATATTTGCCCTCTATAGGCCCCACAACAGCGGAGTTACTATCTTTAAGAGCATATCTGAGAAAATAGACCACATACTGTCTTCACATCCCTCGGCTAACATCCACATCTGTGGTGACTTCAACGTCCATAATGTGGAATGGCTGACCCATTCAAATAAGACAGATGATGAGGGGAGATTTTGTCATGATTTTGCCATTGCTTATGACCTCACTCAGATTGTTCGCGACCCCACCCGTGTGCCCGATACACCCGGTCAATATGCAAGCCTCTTAGACCTTTTTCTCTCAACTTCCCCTGAGCTATGTTCATGTTCCGTTCATTCTCCTCTAGGATCATCCGACCACTCCGTCGTATCAGTTAAGATAAAAACGAAATGTAAGAAGCCCCCAGACGTACCCCTCCACTGTACTGTATACCGATACTCTATGGCTGGCTGGTATAGCTTCCGTACATTCATATCTGATTTACCTCTGCACTCCATGTTTAAAAAGGAAGTGTCCTCTATAGTATCAGATCTGACCGAATGGTTAATTGTAGGCATAGACCAATTCATACCATCTAAAAAATTCCAACAAAAACCTAACAGCCAGCCATGGTTTTCCCCAGAATGTGCTGCTGCTATCGCGCACAAAAATCACTTTTTCCATAGCTACCAACGTAATAGATACAATGAAACTAAAGCTGCTTTCAGGACTGCCAGCAACCACTGTAAAAGAGTAATAAAAAATGCAAGAGAGCTATATGCCCAGTCTGTTAAATCCAAGGTAGCTGATCAGCGGCTTGGTTCCCACCAGTTTTGGCAAATAACAAATAGGATCCTGAACAGAAGTGTGCGTTCTATCCCAACCATTATCAATGGACCAGAGGTCATCTCGTCGGTGTCAGACAAGGCCAAACTATTTATAAAGAACTTTGCAGCTAATTCTACCCTATGCGACGAAGGCCATCAACTCCCCATATTTCCTCCTATAACACAGAACAAGCTAGGTAACATACAAATATCTGTGCATGAGGTCGCCAAGCTAACCAAGAACCTAGATTCCAGTAAAGCAACTGGCCCTGATGGCATCCAAATTATAGTGTTAAAAAAGCTTCAACCAGAACTTGCTCCCATACTTACGAAACTATTTAAGCGCTGCCTTAAGGAGAAGTGCTTTCCAACTCCCTGGAAGACCTCATCAGTTTGCCCTGTATTTAAGAATTCAGGTGATAAGTCATCTCCCTCTCAGTACAGACCAATAAGTCTCCTGTGTGTTATAAGTAAGTTGCTGGAATCCATATTAAATAGAGAAATAGTCAACCACCTCAGCAGGAATAACCTTCTTAGTGACACACAATATGGTTTCCGCTCTGCAAGATCTACCGCAGATGTGCTGACGGTTATATCCCACAGGATTAGTGAATCTCTTGACAAAGGCTTCCTTTCTAGGGCAATTGCTCTTGACATATCAAAGGCCTTCGACAAGGTATGGCATAAGGGTCTACTTCACAAGATTTCCAGCTACGGTATAACTGGAAATGTTTTCTCAATCATTAAATCATTTCTCTCCGATAGGCTCATAAGAGTAGTGGTAGATGGACAAAAATCGGAGGCCTGCAATATAAATGCTGGAGTCCCTCGGGTCAATCCTGGGCCCAACTCTCTTCCTGATCTACATCAATGACCTCCCTAAACACATACTTAAATCATTCGTTGACATCTATGCTGATGACACGACCATCTACGGCAACACATCAAAGGCTGTAAATGACAAAGTTCTCTCTGATTCTCTCTCCTCTGATCTCGAGCGCGTGGTTCAGTGGGGGAAGATGTGGCTGGTTACCTTTAATGCATCCAAAACCAAACTTCTATCCTTACATCATCAACGCTCTGATCCCCATCTGGCATCAATTGTGATGGATGGCTCTCGTCTGGGTGAGGCCCCGTGTTTTGACAAGCTTCTGGGTTTGACCTTTACTCCTGATCTGAAATGGAACACGTATATCGAGTCTGGTGCCAAGGTGGCTGGAAAGATGGTGGGATCCTTCTACCGCTCCAGAAGATATCTCACTACTGATGCAATTCTCTATGTATATAAAAGCCAAGTACGTCCAAGGATGGAATACTGTTGCCATATCTGGGCAGGAGCTGCTAAAAACAGCCTATCCTGTCTTGACAGAGTACAAAATAGACTTCGTGGCTTAGTGGAGAATGCCCTTTTCTCTACCCTGCAACCTCTCTCCCACAGAAGAAACGTTGCGAGCCTATCCTTGTTTTATCGTTATTTCCATGGCAAGTGTTCGTCTGAACTCCAATCTCTGGTCCCCCCTTGCCAATCTTTCACGAAAAACACCCGTCTAGCTGAATCCACTGTGAAAAATTTCCCTCACTCTATATCTGTGCCTAAATCAAAACGTGGATTCTATGAACAAAGCTTCTTTCTTAGAACTGCACGCCTGTGGAACTCTGTTCCGTCTGCCTGCTTCCCACCGGACTACAACTTGGATGTCTTCAAGTCCAATGTTAACAAATTCCTAATGAACCGCCCCCTTAAGTAAACACTTCATCAAATCTCCACACTAACGTAATGTACTTGCAATAACCCTTATCCCTGAGTGGCTTCCGGGCCTTGATAAGTGGTGATCACTGTGTAAAAAAAAAAAAAAAAAAAAAAAATTTACCTTCTCACTTTCATTTTCTTGTAATTTTGAAATTCATAGAATATGGTTGGTTCTGGTGAAGTGGATGATGATCTGGAACCAGAAACTGCGGAGGAATGTGCCAAGTATGGAAAAGTCATCAAATGTGTTATCTTTGAGGTAAGAAAAATCATTTTGGTATTATTTGTCACTTGGAAATTTAACAAAAATATAAAAGAATTTTTCTTTAGATGCTCTTTCAAATTGAAATATGTTTATGTTTGAAATAGCATTTCTACTGCTAACCTCACAGGTTGAATAGATCCTTTTCCTTTTTTTTTCTTCATAGAATCTGAAAATTCATGAATCTATTGCTCATAATTGTAAAAATTCATGAATTGAAAGAGAATATTTTAATAGTTTAACTATATTTCGTAATAGATTATAACTATAATTTCCAACATTACCTCTGTTGAATCATTTTATATTGAAAAGCACTGTTGTTCTTTATAAATTGTGGACTAGAAACTCCTGAACAGATTCATAATACTTCTAACATTAGTGAAGACTTTGAAATATTTAAAACAATCAAAAACAAATGGCTTTGGTGAAATTTGTGAAAGTAAAGCTGAAGCTAGTTTAGAAAAAGTTTAATTTTGTAGTTTTCTGTCTGAAACCTCAAAATGGTTGAAATTTACTCAAATAATTGTCCTTTTGAATTTGATTAAAATCTACATACATTATATATGTACAAAGGTTGTTCCCAAAATTAGGCCTCATACTTTTTAACTCACAAACTAAAATGTTGAAGAGCTATGAAGACAAGAGTGGTACCATAAAAACGAGCTGCCTTTTGTGCTCCATAATTTATTTTTCTAAATAGTTACCACCATTTTTAATTCACTTTTGCCAGCCTCTTTTGATGCCTCAGTGGTAAAAGTCTGGAGCGCGCTTTGTCGTTGACGTCTTTATTGTCACTCTAAAATCGATGAATCCATCTTCTAACTGTGCGTACATTGGCTTCGTAAACACTCTACCGGCATCTGTGAATTTTCAATTTTTTCTGACTGGATGAATTCAATGATGCATCTCTTATTCTGATGCACATCCATGACAAAGGTTGCTTTCAGAGTCATACACCGTCAGTATCTGCAACAGAGATGAAACTTTCATTAACAATAATAATGCACTTTACAATCCCCTCTGATTCATTTGGGCGGAATAAAAATAAGAGGCATTACTTTTGGAGCACTCTTCATATATAACATTTTTAAGACTGTAGATATAACACATCACTGAATAAGTCCCAAACCTCACATATAAATGATAAAAAAGTTTTATAATTTTATAAAGTATTAATCTTCAAATTACATGAATAAAAATTTGAGCCTAATCAGATTATTAGTTTACAACTTAGACTTATTTAAATGAAGATGCTGTTGCAAATTTTTAAAACAATTTGTTGATGAAGCATTGCTTGGAAAATTACTAGAAAAATACTGCACAAGCAAAACAATAAAAAATTGATTTCATCAGAAATAACAGTTAAGAAGTTGTATGCTGACTTTAAGTGCAGTCAAAGACAAATGATGCTGAACATATTCATTTTGCCTGAATATTCTTATAAAATTATTCCAAACATTTTCAAGCATATTTCATTAAGATTGAGATTATGAGAAAAACTGTATTCAAAGTGGGTACCACGTTTGCTTACAGTAGATAAAAAAGCAATAATAGGCAATTCAGAACATTGTTTACAACTGTTTCAAGGCAACAAAAGCACCACTTCCCAAATTTCCCTTTGCTGACTGAAACCACACTCGATGATCTGAAAAATCACCCCTTCCCTTGTTCATGATGCCATAAAAATCCTAGACACCTTGAAAGCATGTGGCCTGATCTTATACCTGCTATACTATTAAAAAAATGTTCTGCTGAAGTTGCTCCATTGTTCTCCAAACTCTTCAACAAATGCCTTATTGAATCTTGCTTTCTAGACTGCTGGAAAATTGCTTCTGTTGTACCAGTTTTCAAAAATTCTGGCAAGAGAACTGACCCACTAAATTATCGTCCCATTAGCCTCTTCCTTCTCTTCACCAAAACCTTTGAGTCCCTAATCAATCAAGCACTAATTCATCACCTCATAGATAATAAACTTCTTTCTGACTGAAAGTATAGACTTAGGCAAACCCATTCTGCTACAGATATCCTAACTGTAATTTTCAAATGTATATACTACACACTGGATAAGGCAGGGAAGGCTAGGTCAGTAGCCCTAGACATATCTAAAGCTGACAGGGTTTGGCTTGATGGTCTTCTCATCAAAATTAAATCATATGGTATTATGTTTCTTCTTAGGTTGTCCTTGATGGTTGTACGTGTGAACAACGTGATATAAATGCGGGTGTGCCAAAAGTTTCAATCTTCAGAGCATTATTATTCATGATATTGATAAATAACCTTCCTGATAAAATTGTCTCTGAGATGGGTATATTTGTTGATATCATGGCACTCTATAACAAACTCCAAGGAAAAACTAATGAACTCATATATAAACTCATATGAAACTGGATGGTAACGTTCAATGCCGCAAAGACTAAGTTTATTTCCTTTATTAATTACAAGAAACCCTCTCAACCACTGATTGCCACAGGTCATGATACACAACGTGAAAGTACTTCCCTCAAGCTCCTAGACAACACATTCCTTCATAAACAACATGATTTGGAACAAATACATTGAGGTAATTTGTGTTGTTGTGAGAAAGGTGGACTCTCTCTACTGTACTAGAAGGTTACTCATACCTGAGAGTATCCTTTTTTCTTCAAAGCCGCTATTCGCCCATGTATGGAATATTGTTGACACATCTGGGCTGGTGCATCTGCCACTAGTCTCTCTCTCCTAGATAGGGTTAAAAAAAGAATCGCCAACCTAATAGGTCCCACACTATCAGTCAAACTCCAATCTCTGTCCCATCATCAAATGTGGCATCCTTGTGCCTGTTTTACAAGTACTTTAATGGTAAGTGCTCGGACAAACTCAAAACATTAGTACCTCCCTCTTGATGTAAATACTTCCAACAAACCAGACAAGCAGCAGAATCTCACCCCATACACCCTAGAGATCCCTAGATGCCGTAAAGTCTTCTACTCGAAAGCTTCTTCTCTCAAACTGCTAAACTTTGGAATTCCTTCCCAGGCCCTTGCTTCTCTGACTGTATTGATATGCAAAAGTTCAAGTCTAATGTAAGCAGACATCTCACTGCCCAACTCCCTACATGCTATCCCAGCAAATCCCATATAATAGCCTCTTATGACTCGGTAGTCTACACGCTTTAACATTATTATCCTACCTATTTCAGCTTATGACTAAGAAAATATTACAACCATTTACTTACCCATCATTAATTGTTCCTACCTTCCTCATCTTTTATACCATTGTATATCTAATTATTTGTACTGTATTGTAGCCAAACACCCCTATTTCTAATCGTTTGTATAGTTATGTAATTCCCATTAAACTCTACACTATTTTATATTGTCATTTTAAAATTAAAAAATTTTTTTAGTTAGTTTAATATCCCCACTCTTTTTTTAGTCTTTGTCTGTACCTCTAAGCCCATTTATTCTTTGAAACTCTCCACTTCACATCAAATACTTACCCAACAAAATCCTTTTTAATTTTTTCTTATTTTTTCCTAATTATTAACCCTATTTTTTTCTAACTATTTTTAATCTTTACTTAAATCATGCAATTCTCGCAAACCCGATATAAATAATAGCATGTATATTAAATGTAACTGACTGGACACATGTTAACTGTCTACCATATAATTTCCTACTCAAAACTTTTACAGATGCAACCAACTAGATGTATGTTAACATTGCGGCTATGAATAACCTCCCCAAAAAACTTTTCACTTTATATAAACCCCTCCCAACCCAAACAACATCTACTTTGTTGACATGTTTAATTCATTTCAAATACATAACCCTACACCCGTCACTTTCTTAATTCAACTGATTCTGTCCATGACACAAATGTATTCTTCTTTCTTTCCTTCTTTTCCTTTCTCTCCTCTTTTTTTATCTAATTATTTTTTATATAATTATGTTTTTCTCTAATTTTCCCTCATTTTCTTAATATTCACACGTGTCCCCAAAAAATCATAGTTTCCTCCCTTCCATTTTGACTCTTACTATCTGAAGAAGCTGACAGTGAATTCCTCTGTCTGCGGACACACTTGTAATGAAATGAGTTAATACTTGAGGTTATAAAATAAAAAATATATATATTTATTCAGTTTTAAAGACACCTAAATATAATTCATGGACAAATAGAAAGTGCTTATGATATATTTGGAATCTTTATTTAGCAATACCACACTATTTTTCTCTTTAGATCGAATAAAATCAAATCAAGCATTATTGAAAAGAGCATAAAAAACAAAGAAATTATATCTTTAGTTTTTTAAAATCGGCGCATTAGAACTGGAGTTATGACCATTCAAAGTATCAAAAAATGTGTGCTTCACTGGACATTTTGCCTTAAGTCAGTCCTACTCAAATGCATGTAAGCTTGTGACTAAAAATGGTAAGAAATTTGCACAATTTACAGACTAACACATCTTAAAAAAAAAACGACTGTATCTTCAGATATTTTTAAGATATTATGATGAAATTTTAAACATATAATACCATGAAGGTTCAGTTGGTGTTATTTATGACCATCTCACTTGGTAACATGGACTAATTAGCATACTAATTAGCATATTCCAGTTTCATTTTAATGGCTTTAAGTAGAAACATAATAAAAACAGCTAAGGAAAATGTTAAGTAAGGTTTTATCATTATAGGAAGTATTATTCTGATGGATATTATTTGCCATTATAACATCATGGAAAATCTGTGATGGGGACCGAGAAATTGTAAATGACATGATTCAAAGAAATTATTTACAAAATATGGCTTGTAGCAAATCAAATTAAAGGAAATTTTGTACAGATCAGAATTATGTTTTCAAGTACATTAAACTAATTAGCATAATTAAGTTTCGTTTCAACAGTTTCAAGTAGAAGCATCATAAAAACAGTTTAAAAAATGGGAGGTAAGACTTTATCATCATGCAAAATATTATTCTGATGAACATTATCATTTGTCATCATTACCATGTGAAAAATCCAATATGGCAACCAGGAAATCCAAGATGGCTATCAATAACACGATTCAAAGAAATTAACAAAATATGGTTTGTAGCATATCAAATGAAAGGAAATTTTGTACAGATTACAAAATATATTTTAAAGTTCATTAAACTAATTAGGATAATTAAATTTCATTTTTAATGATTTCAAGTTATCGTGACAATAATCAGGTGAGTTTCTACCACTGTTTTGTATAAGTTTTATTTTTAAGTCATTGTCGAGACTTCAAGAGACATCACAGCCATTTTTTTCTTGTTCTCATGTAACGCTCGACACTACTTGTTTTTTGAATAGAATGAACATTTATAACACCAAAAATTTATCGAGGTAAGTAGAAGAGTAACATTTATTTGTTATATATTTGTTTTTTGCCACTTTTTCATACCTCTGTGGATTGTAAAACAAATCCAATAAAAGTTATTCTTTTACTTAACTGGATAAGTGGTTTGTGTGTTTTAACTCATTTAAAAGCACAGTCATTGTTGGTTATTCTTTTGCTTTTCCATAATTAAAAACTTATGTTTTCTAAATAACAGAAATAAAATGAATACTTTATGTTCGTGAGTCATGAACATTTTATTTACAGATGTTTTTGTATGCGTCTCAGCACACAAAAATTCTCATGTTTTGCCACTTCTATCGACTCGTGCACAGAAAGATTTTATACAATTCTTTTCAAATTTTAGGACAAACAAAAATTATTATATTCGTTATTAAATAGCATTTGAACAGTTTCTATATTATCTTTGTATTACAAAACGTTAACTTTGAAATGTTTTATTTGCAACTTAAAAACCAAGAAGAACAACAAAAAACAATGTTCATTGTCAGTTATTCTTTTTCACATAATTTCTCTTTTTAAAAAAAGATTCTTTTCCTGTCCATAGTTTAAAACTTGTTTTCTAAATAATAACAAACTAAAATGAATACTCTATGTTCATAAGTTGATGAACATGTGTTTGCCGATTTTTTGTGTGTACGCCACGACACATAAAAATTTTTTGTGTGTACGCCACGACACATAAAAATTTTTTGTGTGTACGCCACGACACATAAAAATTCTCATGTTCATATGCGCTTTTCACTATTTCTAACAACTCTAGCATAAAATGTTTTTATCCAATTCTTTTCAAATTTTAGGACAAAAGAAACGATTCGCTATTAAGTAGTGTTTGAACACAGTTTCTATCTTGACTTATCATTGTATTACAAAGCGTCAACTTTGAGATATTCTAACTGGAAAGACGCACGTGTTGTGTACAAATTCCGTAGTAAAGACAATTTTTTTCTCTGATTAGCTAAAACAACTAGAAACGTTATCAACAGGTACAACTTTTGCTTTGAGTAGTTATGTGAACACACCCCTACCACTTATTTGCAAACAGTGATCTACGACTAGTGGGCATACTATGCTGATAGGTGTCATCGTTAATAGTCGGATTTAAGTAGCACTTTCTTTGAATATACAAATTACAACAAAAATATTGAAATACCATTTGAAAGTAAATTTCATTGTAAATCCATTATATAAGTTTTATTTTGATGGGCATAGGAAAAATGTACTTACTACTGATTTAACTATTATGAGTGTCAAATTAAGTAGCAGTGTGTGCCTTGTCCAGCACTGAACATTATGATGTTTGATATTGTTACTTTATTAATCATTTTGATTATGAAATAACAAGGATTATCAAATAATTCCAAAAGATGACAGAATCACAAGAATATATATATGACGGGGGTGCAATAAGTAATGCCCCTGACCCACTTCCAGTTGTCTGATCTAGCTGAAATTTTGCATGTGCAATGATTTATATCTCTACGGGTTATGTGCAAATTACAGCTCTGAAATAATTGTGGTTTCTGTTTTATAGGTGTTTGAACTGAGTCAGGTGTGAAATCGAGCCTGTTGAATGTTGAGCAGTGATCCGGTTTTTTGAAAGGATGCACACCACAGGAGACTTTTGATGAAATGAAAGAAACTTATGGTGATAATGCCCCATCATATAACCTTGTAAAACGCTGGCATCGTGAATTCAAACATGGCCGGAAGTCTGTGGAAAAAGCTCCCAGACCTGGTCGCCCCCCCCTTCTGCCATTGATGAGGCATCTGTCCGTCAAGTTGAGGCTGCCATTTTGGAAGATCAGCGCATTACTATTCGCCAAATAGCCCAAGATGTCAAGATTAGTACAGGGTCTGTGGAAACTATCATTCATGACCATTTGCATATGCATAAGGTGTCTGCCAGATGGATTCCCAAGTTGCTCACACCATTCCAGAAGCGAGAACGCGTTGATGGCTCAAGGATGAATTTGGAGATGTGCCAAGAAGATGAGTCAAAGTTTTTCAAAAGATTGATTACACAGGCTAAAACCTGGGTCCATCACTATGATCCAGAGACCAAAGCCCAGTCAATGCAGAGGAAGCACTTGGACTTACCACCTCCAAAGAAGGCAAGGATGCAGCCCTCCGCTGGCAAGGTCATGCTCACAGTCTTCTGGGATCAGGACGGAGTAGTGATGACAGATTTCCTGGCAAAGGGTACCACAATTACAGGAGCCCATTATGCTTCACTTTTGAGGAAATTAAGGGAAGTTATCAAAATCAAGAGGCGGGGCAAGATCAGCAAAGGTACCCTCCTCCTGCAGGACAACTCTCCGGTCCACAACTTGCATGTCGCCAGATCAGAAGCACGGGCATGTGGTTATGAAATCCTTCCCATTCCTCCCTAATCTCCTGACCTTGCACCCTCTGACTTTCACCTCTTCCCAGCCATGAAGTTGTTTTTGAAACGAAAGCATTTCCCAGATGAGGCAGTCTTGATTTCTGAAGTCATGTCGTGGTTGGAGGACCAACCTGGGGTGTTCTACAAAAACGGTCTCCAGAGCTGCATCAAACGATGGGAGAAATGCATAACTCTGGGTGGTTCCTATGTAGCAAAAGACTAATAACTGTGCCAAGTTTCATTGCTCTACTACTATGGGAAGTGGGTCAGGGGCATTACTTATTGCATGGCCCTCGTGTATATATATATATATATATATATATATATATATATACTAGCTGTACCCGGCCACGCGTTGCTGTGGCTCAGTTTGTTAAAATGGGTACATTTCTCAAGAAAAATTGCATTTTGTATTGTTTATTTACTTTTATTATTTTTTGCAATTTTTTTTATCAATAAAAGTTTTTTTTTCTCCCCAAAAATGATTAATTTTTTACCATAAATTGTTAGGTGAAAGTTTTTTTGTTTTTTTTTCAAGAAAACTTGCAATTATTTTTTTCAAAGAAAGTTGGCAGTAAACGTTTCTTTTTGAAAACAGAATTTTTATTATACAGATGAGTGCTTTATATGAACAGTGTAAATAGTTAGGTGAAAGTAGAGAAAAGTTTTATTTATTTATTTATTTTTTTTTCAAAAGAATGTACAAATTGTTTTTTGTCAACAGATGGTAAAAAAAAAAAAGAAAAGAAAAAGAAAAAATAGAACCTCTCCCAAACATACTAGCAATAATTTGGTTTCGTCCTTCCCTTGAGTGTTTCAGAAAAAATACTCCCAGCATTAATTAATTAATTATGCAAAAAAATACATAAAAAGTTGATTTAGTGTTTCAACATTTGAACAATGCTCGGTTGAATCCGTTGATTGCCGATCGGACAGTAACCATAATTGGAATCTGGTGGGGGGAGGGGTCAAATTCTGCATTAGTACCATTCTTTTTAATTTCGTCTTTTGTTAAATTTTTTGAGTGGGCTATCAGCGATTGCAAACTAACAAATTTAACCAAAATACAAAAAATTCAACAATTAAATAATTTTAATAAGTGCTCAGTTTCTAATACAAATCCTAGTAAATCAATCCCCGTTATTGGAAACACTCAAGGGAAGGACGAAACCAAATTATTGCTAGTATGTTTGGGAGAGGTTCTATTTTTTCTTTTTCTTTTCTTTTTTTTTTTTCAATATTTTAAGCAGATTTGACATTCAACTACCAGATTTTTATGGGTCGCTCGGTTTCTAATATAATGTAAGTAGATCTAGATGTTTATAACTTACGATAAAACTTGCTGAGTATGCGCTGTTTTACGGTTGTTGTAAAAACGGAACGGAACCTTAAATTTTGCTCCATTTTAATCTTTTTTTAATTGTACCCCCCCCCTCCAAACGAATATAATCAAAAGAATAACATTCAACAATTGTACTTTATATATATAAAGAACAAAATATTAAAAAAAAAAAAGTTATTAATGAAAAGGAAATAATTCCATTTTAAAAAAAAAAAGTCATTTTGGTATATCTTTGTTACTTTTGACATAAGTCCAACTTACCGTTCATATTGGAAATGTCGACATTTATAGGTTGTCGGGTACATGTACAACGAATAAACACTCCAATCTACCCATGTTAAGAACGGCTTTCGGAATAGACACCCCTAACCTTGTCAGCATACCCGAAAACTTATAAAAGTTGACATGTTGAATGTGAATGATGAGTTGGATGTAATGTACCGAATTTAAAAGGGAACAAAATTTAAATTACCATTCCATTTCTACAACAACAGTAAAGCAGAGCATTCTATGCAAATTTTACCTAAATTAGTATATTAATGTTAATTTTTTTTTAAGTAAAAATATTTAGGTTTGGATATAAATTCCTAAACTCATTTCGCACTAAATAATTTAGGTGACTGAAATAGGAATCTAATTGAATCTTTAATTTCCTGTAAAAAGGTGATCAACAATGGTCGATTTGCTGCTAATATCCATTTTTTAGGTACGGGCAAAAATAAACAAATAAAAATAGGGGGACCTAGTTTTGAAAGCCGATTTATCATAATTTTTTTGTAGGTTTCCAACAACTTTTTTATTGTATTTGAAAGATTAAGGACTAAACTTAATTTTCCAAAGGAAAAAAATATTTGTACACGTGAAAAAAAAAAGTTATGAAAAATGTTTTCACGGTGAGCTTACCAATTCAGCTAAATTTTGAGGTTAAATAAATTCATTGTAAAAATCCTTTTAGAGATAAATATTAGTTTTCTGGGTCTATTTTAAAGATAATTAGTAAAGGCGTAAGATATTGAATTAAATAAAAAAAAAATATCTTGCTTGTGCTAAAAATAGCTGAATTAGCCCCACAACCAAGTGTTTTTGCCGTTCGCATAAGTACAACAAACCATACTTTTGGAAATACGGAATATACAGAGGCCCAAGATCTGAGACAGTCGAAAAGATGTCTGAGAATGACGTCATGTAATTAAAAGAAGGAGGAGTGCTGGGTTTCTTTTTTTTTTGTTTAACTTTACCCAGACGAGCATCCGTACATTTCTATTGTAAATGTTTGTATAAATTTTACCATTTTTTAATTTAATTATTTTTCTATGTTCCTGTTTTAAAATTTTTTTTTTTTAAATTATTGGCCAGTATTATATAAAAATAATGTTACACCGAAAGTTTCACTTTCTTGCGAGCAAGGAAATTATTAAAATCTTGCATATAAAAAAAAAAAGTAGAAATATTTTTGCTATTATATTTTTTTTGTGTGAAAATATTAAATAAACAATGCTTAATTCAATGGTAATATCGGTAGTTTGAGAAATTCATTTTTCTTTGAGTTATATCGAATTCATTAATACGGACTTTAAGGACTTTTTTCGTAATGTTCCTGTAAAAATTCTTTTATTTTTTTTATTGTTACAAATTACCATGCTTTATTTATATAAAAAAAGCAAAAATAAATTCTTGCGTTTTTATTTACTACTGGAAACCATAATTTTAGTAAAGGTATTTTTTGTTTAAACAAAATAATACATTTTCACTAAGATTTAAATAAAAATAATTAATTCATTATATTTTGTGATCATTATTTGATAAATACTAAAATTTCATTAAAATTGGTTAATTTCCTGATTTTTGGTGAATTTTTAAGTAAAGGGAGGCATCAAAATGTTTATACATTTTGAGCATCGGCATTCATTTTGCCCGTACCTACCATTTTTCGATGAATATTTGAGAGGAAAGCGACCACATGTGGTTAATTTAAATTAAATTTCAATCACATGGATACATTATCAATAATCACGTGATTAAATCCATTTATTGTAAACACATTCTGTTTACATTATGCGAGATCACGGCCTGTCGTGGTGAGACCAAAAGATCCTTTTAGTGAGGTCACGTGACGGCAGGCAGTGATAAAATTTATTTGTCCCCAAATAAAAAAAATGTCCACATTGGTACAAAAAAACCCACCTATTTATTAAAGAAAAATTAAGTATAATTAAAAAGACATATATAAAATAAATTACATCGTCTCGGGTGTTCATTTGGCTTTTTCGTATACAGCAAAACTGTTCAATAAAGCAGCAAAGCATTTCTTGCCTTTCGGATCAGGATTTGAAAGAAAGAATGTCCGTTTGCGAATTCAAGATATTACAATCTGGGAAGTATGCAAAAACTTCTTGCAGAATCTGATGTGAGAACCCCAATTTAAAAATTTTTTAGCAGACATACACAAACGCTCATGCCAATTTTGCCTTTTATATATTAGACTAGTCTGGATGCCCGGCATTGCACGAATGTTTGGAGGTGTGTGTTGACAGTGGTAGTAGGCAGGCAGGTTCAAACCCGTACCACGAAGGAGGAAAAGAATGTGAAATAAAAAACGTGATGTCTTTGCTGTTATGTCCATCGCCAAACCAGAAGTGGCGAAGGTTTAAATTAAGGCTAGTCAATTGAAAAGAGGGAATGACTTTCAAAAATATCGGCGAAAAAATCAACCCCTCCCTGTAGAAAAGTATGCAGTTGAGGGTGAAGGAATTAATGTTTTCAGCCAATTGTTCGATATTTGTTGTCCAAAGGGTCAAGCTTCAAAACTATTCTGATCTTATGAAAATCTAGCACCTCTGTTGAAAGTTTTATGCAGACATACATACATACATTTATACAAACAGGTTATATTTATATTATAGACTAGCGGGGTAGTACCCGGCGTTGCCCGAGTGTTTGAGGTGTGTGTGGTTGTTAATGAAAACTTAAGAATAAGCGAAAAAAAGAAAACAGAAAAACAAACGTTAAAACTCATTTGAAAAATAAAGTGGGAGGTACCTAGGCGGTGGGGGGGGGTATCAAAACATCGAAAAAAAAACACAAAAAAAACTAACGTAAGGCAAACGAACAATGTTAAATGTAAAAATCGAAAAAACAAAAACAAAAAAGAAAACAGAAAAACGAACGTTAAACTTCTGAAAAATAAAAACATGTGAAAAATGGCTTAAATAAGCCTGTTTCGATATTAAAATTTAAAAAATCGGTGGGTACCCGGGTGTTTTTGGGTATATGTGTTTGGTCGGGGGTGGGGGTGTTATGAGATGACTAATTTTAATGATTTCAGGTTTAAATGAACAGCTACAGCAGGAATTGGAATACACCCTACTAAAGCCTGATTGTCACAGCTGGTGAATTTTTAAAATTTAATCTGAACATGAGGATACTTTAGAAGAATGATATGCAATAAAATTCTGCTTTAAACTTGGGGAAAAAAAATGCCACAGAAAAGTATGGAATGCTTCAGACTGTTTTTGGACCATCTTGCATGAATTGAACATCAGTTTTTGAGTGGTATAAGAGATTCAAGGAAAGTAAGAAGTTTGTGAGGGATGATGAGAGGTGTTGGAGGAGTAAGGAAGTCAGGACACCAGAGTTGATTGGCCAAATAAAGAATTTCATGGAAAAGGACCGTTGTGTGTCCATAGAGATAATAAGTGAACAGTTTGATGTCAGTGTGGGAACTGTACACACAATTATTTGCAAGGAACTGAAGATGCGTAAGATTTGCGCAACGTTTATCCCATAGCTGCTCAGAGGAATCAGAAAGAAAGATGTTATGACAACAGAGAGATGGTCGAGCTGATCAATTCAGATCCCGCACGTCTTGATGTTCTTCTGACTTGCGATGAAAACTGCTATAACCCAGAGACCAAAAGATAGTTCCTGGTGGAAGCATGCTGGCTCTCTCAGACCCAAGAAGGCCAAACAAAGCAAATCCACCCAGAAACTTATGATCCCTTTTTTTGACAGCACAGGCATGATTGACTTGCAATGGATTCCTAACTGGACAGTCAACAAGGTATACTGTGTTAAGGTTTTAAGGGAGTTCAGGAAGCGATTATGTCGAAAGAGGCCAGCACTCTTCAAATCGGGTCAGTGACGTTTCCATGCGGACAATGCACCAATCCATAACTTCATCCTTGTTACAGAATATTTGACCAAGATAAGCATCAAGACAGTTTCTTATGCCCCCCCCTAATCCCAACCTTGATCCCTGTGACTTTTGGTTATTCCCTAAGCTCAAGGAAAACTTTAGAGGCTATTGTTATGAGATGATTGAAGATATGAAAGAGGCTGTGATGAAGGTTATTGGCATGCTCACACAAGAGGACTTCCATGGAGCTTTCCAGAAGTTGTTGGAATTGTACAAGTGCATTGCAGCTGAAAGAGATTACTTTAACAAGGACTAGAATCTTGTATATTGTTAGAATTAATATACAAGGTGTCTTCAATAAGTTTTCAGATTTTTTCATATCGGCACTTTTATTGATATTTACACACACGAGATTCTAGTCCTTGTTAAAGTAATCTCTGTACACTAAAGGACAAATATTTTTACTTCTATATATAATATTAGTTGTTAATATTATTTTTACTTCTAAATATAATATTAGTTGTTAATAATTTCATTTGCTTCTGCAATGATTTTGAACATGTGATATATCTAGGTACTGCCAAAACTGGGGGGGGGACAGGTAAGTACTTTTTGACGGACCGTCTATTTAAAAATCTACCAAAAATCAGGCAATTATCCAATCAATACGAAATTTTCAGCGATTAAGAGAAGAATGAACTTTATAACAGTGTACTTATTTTTCATAAACAATATTTATGTATAGATTTTTTTTTGCTTACAACCCCCCCCCCCCCGTTTTGAGGGGGTTCCAAATATGCTTAAAATAATCATCTGAAACTGAACAAAACATATTATGTTGTTGTAAGGGACGGGATTATAGATTTAAAAAATAAAAAAAATCTTGTTTGCATACCTTATTTTGATGTCTGAATATCAGAACTTCGATTGTGTTTAATTATCCCGCTTTTGAGTTTTGAAGTGTGAAATTCGGTGAATATGTTAAGTAAAATAATTAATTTAAGTTAAGCAAAACAAAAAAAAAGTTTTTTTAATATTTACATGAAAAAAGCCATTTTAAAATTTTTGATAAATATATTAACAATTTCTTTTTAGCGAGCCGAATAATGCATGACCATTATTAAACAGGGCATGCTTTGAAGAATCGATACAAAAAAAAAAATTCGATAAATATTGTGCCCTTTGTGTTAAAAATATCATTATTTTTTCGATCAAGTTTGGAAATGTTTGCCACCTTTCGACTATGGTGGACCAAACATGCTAAAATAACTTTTTTTATTCTGCTTTAAATTGCCCCCCTCCCCATTTTGGAGAGCCTGGCCCCCACACACATACACATTAAAAACCAAACTCATACAAATGGTCACCCATCTGGTACTGGCCAGCCTCAGCGTTGATAATATATTGAAATTTTCGTCACTGAAAAATAAGTTTTTTTTTTTGGCTTTTTGGTCTTCCGTAGTTTGCTTTTTATCAAGTACAAATGTAAACAGTAATCAAATCGACTCGAAGTAACTGGTTGCCTATATGAATAAGTGGAATTATTTAAAATCCAGGTACTTATATTATAATATTCTTGCATATTCTCATAGAAAATCACCCTAAATCTTAGTTAGACAAGAAATAAACAAATTAATTCTTTCAAAAACCTTCTTTTTTTTTTAACTATTTATATACGTTTTTTGTGCAAAACAAAAAACGCCAGTTGTTAACTTTTGGGGAAAATTTAACATTTAAAATTTAATTAAAAATAGTAGAAAAAGTTTTACATTATTCTCCTTTCTATATGATAAAATTCAGGGTTTTATCTTTCTGGAAAAAAAAAAGTTACTCAGAAATAATGGATTTTAATAAATGTAATTTCGTTTTAAAAAACAACAGCAACTTGATTTTTCGGCCATTTTTGGCAGTGCCTAGATATATCAGTTGAATTATCATATTAGCGATGTTACTTTTCTTTATGATAGCTGAAATATTTTAGTAAATTAGTATTCATTTACTTCGAAAAGAATAAATTCAAAGATTGCTCAAGAGCAAACTCCCTTTTAAGGAATTTTTGTTAATAGCAAGGAAAATGATGCTATTCATTATTTTCAACTAAATTTGTAACAAGAAATTAAACTTAGAACATTTATCTTAAATCATACTTTTTCTGCTTGAAGCCATCATTGTGGCTTAGAGGAACAGATAAAATTATCTGATCTGAATTTCAACTCTGACAGTTTGCACATGAAGAAGGAAAAGGAATACACCAGTCGAAACCCTTATGTTTATTCTAGTATTACTCCTGGTCATCTTAGATTAATTAGACTTGAGCACTGATATATTAGAAGTGTTATTGGGGGATTTTGTCATTAAAATATTCTCATCAGACATTCTTTCAGGAATTTGTTTCTCAAAACAGAAGGAGGCCCCAAAATTATAATTCCTTTGTTAATAATTAGTCAGATGTCTTTAATTGAAACAATTAAGCAAATAATATAGATCATGTTGATAAATGTCAAATAATATAGATCATGTTGATAAATGTCAAATAATATAGATCATGTCAATAAATGTCAAATAATATAGATCATGTTGATAAAGGTTAAATAATATAGATCATGTCGATAAATGTCAAATAATATAGATCATGTCGATGAATGTTAAATAATATAGATTATGTCGATAAATGCCAAGTCATATAGATCATGTCAATAAATGTCAAGTCATATAGATCATGTCAATAAATGTCAAGTCATATAGATCATGTCGATAAATGTCAAATAATATAGATCATGTCAATAAATGTCAAATAATATAGATCATGTCGATAAATGTCAAATAATATAGATCATGTTGATGAATGTTAAATAATATAGATCATGTCAATAAATGTCAAATAATATAGATCATGTCAATAAATGTTAAATAATATAGATCATGTTGATAAATGTCAAATAATATAGATCATGTCGATAAATGTCAAATAATATAGATCATGTCAATAAATGTCAAATAATATAGATCATGTCAATAAATGTTAAATAATATAGATCATGTCAATAAATGTTAAATAATATAGATCATGTTGATAAATGTTAAATAATATAGATCATGTCGATAAATGTCAAATTATATAGATCATGTCGATGAATATTAAATAATATAGATCATGTCGATAAATGTCAAGTCATATAGATCATGTCAATAAATGTCAAATAAAAATCACATTTACAATGACTTATCACATAACATTTTTCTTTTTTAAATCAAAACTTATTCTAATCAGCAGAAAGTTTTATATATATTTATATATATATATTGTCATCGTGTATATTTTAATATTTACAGATACCAGGCGTTTGTGATGAAGAAGCTGTGAGAATATTTGTAGAATTTGAAAGAGTTGAATCTGCCACCAAAGGTATGATCAGGTTTTCTTATTCATTTTTTGAACTGAATTTTGTTTATATTTAAAGTCTTTAATTTTTATCAAAGGTCTTTAGCTTTGAACAGCAAATCATAAAATCAACTTGAGAAAAGTTACTGTTCAACATTTAGGAGCCATCCAATTTACTGCTTAAGTTTTTTTGTAAAATAATCCCTGCTCAAAATTTACAAAAAGCAAATGCGATTATTTTTTTCAGTTTATTATTTTCGACTGGTTGGAAATGAAGTAGGGAACATTTGACATTCAATGTTTTGTAAATTGAAAATATTTTCGAACATAATTTTTCATTATTTGAAAATGTGGTTATGCTTCTTTGGTTAATGATCTTGAGACTTTATGAATTTTTTTTTGCTTTCTTAAACATCATCTTCATGAAAATTGTTTGCAAATTATATATATATTGTTATGAGTAGGGAGAGACTATAATCGTGAGTAGTTTCTTGTACAGAATCTTTGAATTTGAGCTTTGACAATTCTTTCTACATTGCTCGCAACACATGAATAAAAAAAATAAAAAAAATATCAACTGTGGGATTTACAACCATTATGACACATTGTCTGGTTTAATATGAACTCTCCTTATTATATCCCCGACTGATGGATATGGATGGCAAGAATAACAAAACACATGGTTAAACACAGATTTATATTTATGATTTTATTACAACAAGGGTTTTAATCTTTATGAACCTTCTGTAAAACAACTTTCTGGATCAAGGAAAATAAATAAAATTACAATATTATAAGAAGCGAACAAGCAACTCAAAAGAAAAGAAACATATGCGTGAATGTCATTACAAAGTCTGAGTGATGATAAAAGAAAAGGTAAAATACTTGGGTGAAGCAATCGATGATCAGAAAATAAAATATCAAACAAAAATAATATGCATATAATCCTGATGATTTCCAAATGATCAGAAGATGATGTTATGGTCCATATATTGTTCAATCTTTTCTTTCCTTTATTTCCCAACTTTCTCCTCTTTTCTATTTTGTTTTCATTTTATACTGGTATTTACTTAATTGTTCATCTTAGTTTGCAGCAAATTATTCCCAGTGTTTAGGCAGTGTATTAAGGATTCACAATAAACTTTTTGTGAATCCTACAGTTGCTTGGCATAATCTGCAAGTTGCTTTCTTTTTTATCCTGTCTTCATGATGTAGACCAATGTATCAAATTGTATTATGACGATTTCATAATCCTTCACCATATCCTGAATTGAAAGAAAACATGTTTCACAATTTTGATTTCCATAGTTCGAACAAATAAATCAAGTTGTCAGGCGATTTCATAATCCTTGCCATATCTTAGATTGAAACAAATATGTCCATTTTGATTCTTTCACAGTGCAAGAAAACTATATAGTCGTCCCTTTTATTTTCATTCATCTCTGTGCATCACAGTATACTGATTCACACTAAAGATTGGGCATCTGTTCTAAGCACCAACTATGCGTAGGATTATTTTTGAGAAACTTTTGGACATTCAAAGTTTTTGCTTTTTACACTAAAACTGTTTCATTTCTGCCTTTTTTAAATTAACCACTTGGTGGTCTTGGCCCTCTTTGTCGCTATATTTGACATTGCTTCCTTTTACTTTTGAAGCGAGAGAGCATAAGAAAGGGAGAGAGTAAGATGGGTAGGTTTTCATTGTCTTTGAACAATGGATATGTTCACATACATTGCTTGTGAGTGTAGATGAAGTGGGGGATCGGCTAGCTGTCCAGTAGTTTAAACAAAGTGTGTGGGGGGTGGGGCTGACTATTGATGCACTGTGACCCTGCTATGAATTCCAATCACAATATGTATATATAAATGCAAATTGTATACGCATGTATGTATGAATGCAAATTGTATACGCATGTATGTATGAATGCAAATTGTATACGCATGTATGTATGAATGCAAATTGTATACGCATGTATGTATGAATGCAAATTGTATATGGCCTTTGCTTATCTGAAAAGAAATCTTTAATCTGAAATTTTTGTTTTTCTTTCAAATTCTTAGTTTTCATCTGACAACAAATCATCTTTGTATTTCAGCTGTTGTTGATATAAATGGGCGATATTTCGGAGGAAGAGTTGTGAAAGCAGGATTTTACAATCTGGATAGATTCCGACGTTATGATTTGGCTGAAGAACAAGATTTTTAAATGCAATCACCAAAAATTTTATCATAAAAAAATGTGGAAGAAAAATCAAAATCACCTGAGCAAAGCATTCTGCATTCAGCTTTGTGTGCAGCAGGATTGTATTGTCATTTTTCATTCATTATTAAACAATTTCATCTGACATTTTTGTTTGCCTTTTCTTTACAAATGTTTTTTTATCCTAAGCTTGGAATTATGACTAAAAAAGGAAATTAATAAAGCACAATAAACTACTTAAAAAATTCTCACTCTGTAGCTTTTTCTGTCTGTCACTGTACTTCTCTCTTTTGCTATCACCATTATGTTTCTCTCTTTCACAGTAGGGAAAATTCCAATTTTATCTATACCTGAAATCTCATCTTCTTTAACCATAACATTATTCTATTTTTGTCTAATAACTAAGAGGACTGTGCAATATAAGAACCATTGGACTAGTAGAAGACTATTTTTTAGGCCAGTGAAAATTGGTGTACTACCAGATCAGGCTGTCTGACGGTACTGGCTTCCTGATAAAATGCACTAAACGTTAATGTTATTGTTTTTTTTTGTTTTTGTTTTTTTTTTTCTTTCCCCTTTGCAAAACTCATGTTCTGCAAAGCAAAAGAAAAAAGGTTACCTATCTTGCTCCCTTCTTTTTTTGCTCAGTAGGACACTAGAATAAGCCAAGTGTCCACCTGCAGAGAGTAAAATCCTCTCAATGGGGCAATGACTGGTAACTCATGATGCCTTGACACATGATCCTGGTAGCTTAGTGGATTATGGTCCTGCAACACACTACTATTACCTTTACTTGGGTGAGATGGGTGGTTGGAAAGGTCTGATCTGACCAATCGGTCAGTTCTGACATGCCCTAGCATATTTGCCCTCTTACTTCCTCACGATTATACTAGTCTGCCCGCTGGTGCTACCAGATCAGGCTGTCTATTGGCTTTCTGAGACGAAATGCACCTACATTGATGTTCTGTTTTTGTTTTCTATTCTCTTTTGTAAAACTTAATTATGTTCTGCAAAAACAAAAACAACCCTTTCCCCTCTCCTTTCCTTCCCTACTTACCAACCCCGTCCCCCTCCTTTTTTTTCCCCTGTTGGTAGGGAACTAGAATAAGCTGACAGCCCCCCTGCAGAGGGTAAAAATCCCTCAATGGTGCAATCAGTTAGCTGTGAGTTGCTACCCGTAATGCCTTAGGACGTGATCCTGGAGATTGAGCTAACCTAGACCTGGATGCATAAAAGTCTAGACACTGCAACACATTACTTTGGCCCTTACTTCGACTAGACGGGCGGTCGGAGAGGCCCGATCCAACCAATCGGCCAGTCACGCCAAACTCTAGCACTTACACCCAAAGTACCAACTACCACAACAAAGAACGAAACTTAAAGGTACTCCCATCTTTTCTTTTTTATATTTGTATTTTTTTTTTTTAATTTTTCTTCCCCCACTACAAAAAATAGGCAAACCAAGTAAGTGCTAGAAGGCGGTGGCAAGGGTCAATCAACAAGAACAAAAATTCAAAACTAGAAAAACCGTTCCAACTATAGACGAAGGAAACTTCCCACGATTCTTGGTTATTGAATTAATCGAAAATAAAAAAATTGGAAATTTATCACCTTTCCTAATAAAAAAGACATTATCCACAAAAAGTAAACCAAAAATGATCAAAAAAACAAAAGATGGAAATCTACTAGTTGAGATAACCAATCTTAGAGATGCTCAATCTCTACTCAAAATGAAGAATTTCCATGAGTACAAGTGCAAAGTCTTTCCCCATAAAACACTAAACACTTCGAAAGGAGTAATTCGAAGTTATGAACTATCGCTAGCAACTGAAGAAGAAATAAAAACCGAATTAGAAAAACAAGGAGTAATCAACCACATCCGCATAAACATAAAAAAAACAATAAAATAATCACCAATACATACATACTAACGTTTAACAAACCAACAATACCTAAGGAAATAAAAATTGGCTACTTAAATGTAAAAGTAGACCAATATATCCCAGACCTATTAAGATGTTTCTATTGCTAAAAATATGGACATCATAAAGAAGCCTGTAAAGGAATAAAAATGTGGAAAATGTGGCAACAAAGAGCCTGACCACACCGAAGAAAAATGCATAAATGAGGTGAAATGCGCTAACTGCAAAGAAGATGGCCCGGTTTTCTCTAAAATATGCAAAACATAAAAAAGAAAGAGAAATTATAGAAGTACAAGAAAAACACAACCTTTCCAGAAGCCAGAAAAATAGTTGAGACGTACATGAAAGACAACACATATGCTGAGACAACAAAAAAGACAACTAAACCATACCAACATAATGAAATACATGATCAATATAGGGAGCTGATAAACAAACTGATTACATTAAATATTAAAGAATGGCCAGAATTTCAAAATAGAATAAAAGAAAAATACTCAAATCTGGGAAACAAAATAGAAATAACAAATCCAAACAAAGAAAATAATATTCCATCCACAACAGAACCATTAAAAAAATTATCACAGAAACCAACAAAACAACCACCAGAAATTAATAAAAACATAAGCAATGATAAAACAGCAAATAAAGAACGTTCCAGAAAAGAAGAAAACCAAACAATAGACACTCAAAATAGATTCCAAATTCTAGAAAAAATGGAAACCGAAAACACCCTAGATAAAAAAAAAACCAAACACAAGTAATCAAGAGGGAAAAAATGAACAAGAAGCCAAAATGGCAACATCTCAAGCAAGATCTAGATCGATGTCCAGATCCAAACAAAAAAAAAGAAAAAACCCAGCAAAACACTTCACCAAAGACACAAACTCCAACAAAAGATAAACACTCTACTTTTAAAGAGATGGAAATAGAGGAAAACTAAACATCCTCATGGATAGAAATAAAACAACAAATTATCCAATGGAATTGTCGTGGAATAAGATCTAACTATAATGAACTTCTTATACTTATCTCACTCTTCAACCCTGTCATTGTTTGCTTACAAGAAACCTTCCTACAAAACAATAACCATTTCAAAACACCAAACTATGAACAATACAACTATTTCCATAACACAGGCCTTCGTGCTAATGGAGGCACCTCAATTCTTGTAAGGAATAACATACCTCAAAGCAATTTCTCTGTCAAAACAAATCTCCAAGCAATTACAACTCAAGTCACATTACACAAAACAATCACAATCTGCTCAATATACCTTCCTCCTCATGAACCAATAAATGAAAATGAACTAGAAAATTTAATTAAACAAGTACCTTTAGCATTCATTCTTCTAGGAGACTTTAACTGCCACAGTACGTTATGGGGATGCGAAATCACAAACTCAAAAGGAAACAAAATTGAACAATTAATTAACAAAAATAACTTGTGCCTTCTCAATCAAAAAAATCCTACATACTTAAATCCAACAAATGGATCAACTAGTGCCATTGATCTTACCATGTGTGATCCATCAAGCTTCTTGGATTATACATGGAGCACTTACGAAGAACCCTGTGGAAGTGATCACTTTCCTATTATAATCAATTACAGTAACTCCATCCAAAACCACATACCCAGGTGGAACACAAACAAAGCCAACTGGGCCGAATTTAAAGAACTTTGTTCACTAAAACTAACAGAACATCAAATCCAAACAATAGAAGAATTCACGGAAGTACTCATAACAATAGCCAAAAAATGCATACCCAAAAATTCTCCTCCGGAAAAAAAAAAAAAACCATTGTTCAATCCAGAATGTAAAACGGCCATTAGACAGAGAAAGGCAGACTTAAGAAATTTAAAAAACAATCCACAACGAACAACTTAATAGAATACAAACACCAAAGAGCTAAAACTCAAAAAACAAAGAATGCAAAAGATCCTGCTGACAACAATTTGTCAACAAAATCAACATCACCACTAAACCCAAAACTGTCTGGGAAATGATTAGGAAAATAACTGGAAAATATAATCCGAATCCAATTAAACACCTTCTCACAAATAAACAGAAAATAACTGATAAAAAAGATATTGCTAACACACTAGCTAAAACCTTTGCCGAAAATTCATCATCAAAACACTACAATAGACAATTCCAAATACTTAAGAAGAAAAGTAGAAAATAAACTGTAACTCCAAAAACCAAGAGCCTTACAATGAAATCTTCTCCCTCAATGAACTAGAAACCGCCATAGAAAAATCCCATAACTCAGCTGTAGGACCAGATGAAGTGCACTACAGCTTCCTTAAAGAAATTCCACCAGAATCATTAAAACTCCTCAAAATTTATAATAAAATATGGGAAACAAAAGATTTCCCAACTTCATTGAAAAATGCAACAATAATACCAATACCCAAACTGGGAAAAGATACATCAAACCCAGAAAACTACAGACCAATAGCTCTCACAAGCTGCCTATGCAAAACGTTCGAAAGAATGATTAACTACCGTTTTATATGGTATCTAGATGACAACAAAATAATTTCTGAAATCCAGTGTGGATACCAAAAAAATTCCACGACACATATATAAACAAAGTTATATTTTCTTTTTAAATAAAAGAAGGGTTTTTAATATGAAAATGAATCCACAAAAAAGAGAACAAATTCATAGGAGTATAGAACCACTGAACAGTGTTTGCAGAACTATCCCTAATTTACTATCATATATACTAGAAGGTCAATCATCTGGGTGAGGCATAGGCCCAGACATGACTGCAGGAACTTTTCTTATATACTGGGATTTGAGATGGTGTTCTGGGTGAGATAACTGGTATTCTGGATCTCTCACCTTGTCACTCATGTAGTCCCCCATGACATACTCCAGGCTCCCTGGTGGGTGAGAAACACTCAGATGTAATTTCGAAGAATTTGAACTCGGATAATGAAAAGGATCCTTTCCTAGATTCATCAACAAATCTCCATTGATAATAGAAGAAGTGATTACTAGCAATATGACTGTTCTGTCAAATAGCAAAAAAAAAAAAAAAAAAATAGAATACTTCTTGTTAAAATAGAGAAGAAGAATTATGCATATTTCCTTCTGAAAATGACAATATTTCACAACCTCTCAATCCAAACCTCACAAATCCCTTAATGCAAGTAAGAAACAAAGAATCTTCTCTCTGTACAACAGAAGAAATAAAGAACAAATTGAAAAAACAAAGTGTCATTGAAGTCAAAATGTTTCTCAATTAAAAAAGATAAAACTATAGAAATAAACACATAATGGCTTTCAACATTTCCAAAATACCATAGAAAATGCAAATAGGTTATAGTGTAAAGAAGGTTGAGCAGTTTGTTGCTAACTCTTTAAGATATGATCAGCATGGAGACTTGTAGCGAACGAGAGATGTGTAGGAAATGCGACTTTAAAGATCTCGACCACCATATAAAGTGATGTAAAACCTCATCAAATGTGCAAACTGTAATGGTGAATGTCCAGTCTATGCCAAATCTTGTAACAATGAACAACATACCATGAAGCACACAAGTTGATAATAGGGAATAATACAACTACCTACTTGCAAAGAGTTCAAGAGAAAAGAAAAAAAAAACAGGACAAATATGAAGAACTTTGTAAAACATTAATCCAGCTGGATCTGAGTGACTGGGCCAGCTTCATTAGTAAAATAAAAAAACTCATTCCAACTTCACAAAAATAATACAATCACAACACCAGAAACACCAATTATCTAAAACAATCCTATGAATGAACATAAATCACTCTGCCCTAAATAATTTCAAAAACTACAGCCCAAATACAAACTTCCTCAGCCAAGAAACAAAATTCACAAAAATCATCAACTTGATTGTAAAAATGACAATCCTGAGCAAAACCAAATAGCAACAAGACAGAACATCACTCAGAATCTAAAATAGCTTTCCAACTTTATCATCTTAAAGTCATCAAAACCAAAAAGCCAATTTACAGAACCACTAAGATCAATAAATGCCAAAAATAGATTCAGCCTAACAGAAAAAATGGAAACTAAAGAGTTGACCTATGTAAACAACACCAGGGAAAACAGATGTAAACTACCTCCATAAAAATACCAAGTAAAACAATCCTATAATGGAACTGCAGAGGAATTATAACCAATCACGAAAAACTTCTAATACTAATTGATAAATATAAACCCAAAGTTATATGCCTGCAATAAACATTCCTTAAAGATATCAACCAATTAAATATAAAAAAATAATGCATGATATAATCACATACGCAATGATGGACACAGAAGTGATGTATAAATCTTAGTTAAGAAAGACATACCTCAACAATAAATAACTCTAGACAGTGACCTGCAAACGATTAACAATCAAAGTAACATAAAACAATAAACTTCGTTCAACATTCCAACATACAAACTCATTAATGATATTAAAATTAACAAATTAATGATATTAAAAGTAACAAATTAATGATATTAAAATTAACAAATTAATAAGCAAATCTCTAAACCTCACCAATTACTAAGTGACTTTAACGACCATAAAAATATTTAGGAGTGTTTCAAAAAATGAATAGAAAAGTTAAATACCGAGAAAACAAGTGAAGCATGCATGGTCCCCTGTGAGTTCACAGTGAACGAGGCATAAAAAAAATGACGAAGTTCGGCATCCCCCTCCCAGTAAGCCCTAAAAGTCCCCAGGGGATGTCAAATCCTGGTGAAAATGAACAAACGGGGCAGTTTTAGGCCTTAACATATGTAAATTTGAGTTCTGCACCATGCAAAAAAAGAAATAACTAAGTTCATCATTTGCCCCCCTGTTATATATTCGTTCTTCATTGAGGTTATCCTTGAGGGGTACCAAATTGAGCTTTCGTTACATTTGAATATGTTATTAGAGTTCTTCATTTAGGGGCACATTTTACGTTTTCTATATAACATAAGAAAGATTCCGTGTGATTGTCTCTAATATAAATGGTTGTGTGTTTGATTATCATAAAGGGAATCGTGTGTGTGACATGTAATTTCTGAACCTACCTCTGTTTCTCGCTGTTGAACCATCTGGCAATTTCTCATCCTGGAGGGAGACTTGATACCTGTTTGATGAAGATTTATCACTCCAAGACGATGAAATGGTTTTATAGTTTTTTATTTCACTTTCCCCAGAGGTTCTGCAGAAGTGGAAGTGAAATCGGCTTGTGTTAGTTCTTCTTCACACACGTCAGCGTTCGTCTCCCCCCTCCTCAGTTAAGAGGGGGGAGACCACGGAAAACGTCCGTCTTCTTCAAAGCTCAAATCAAATCTCTTAGATCTAGCCAACCACGTCACACATACGTAATTTGGTCAGCTGACCTTTGGTTCTGGTAAACGTGTCTACCTCCACGTTTACTCACCTCTCTCCCTCTCTCCCTCTCTATTCTCTTATAGAGACACAGAGAGAGAAAATAGAAAGAGTAAGAAAGCCAGAGAGGGGGGAGGGATGCTCGTTAACACCCCTCCAATTTAGCTCCAAAAGTCCCCAAGGCTTTAATATATTTAAATTTGAGTTTAACACCATGCAAAACTGCTAAATACACATACACAGAAAATTTTGGACAAATATGGTAAAATAGTTCCAAAAATAAAGTGTGTTTATTAGTCCTAAAAGAGCCCCTGGGGCACACCGAAGAGTTATTGCAAAGTATAGATAAACAAAATTATATATATTTTGTTTTTTTTTCTTTTTACAAGGTGGTCACCACTTATCAAGGCCCAGAAGCCACTCAGGGATAAGTGTTATTGTAAGTACAGTGCGTTAGTGTGGAGAATTAATAAAGTGTCTACTTAAGGGGGGGGCGGTTCATCAGGAATTTGTTTACATTGGACTTGAAGACATCCAGGTTGTAGTCAGGTGGAAAGCAGGCAGACGGAACAGAGTTCCACAGGCGTTCAGTTCTAAGAAAGAAGCTTTGTTCATGGAATCCGCGTTTTGATTTAGGCACAGGTATAGAGTGGAGGAAATTTTTCACAGTGGATTCAGCTAGACGGGTGTTTTTCATGAAAGATTAGCAAGGGGGGACCAGAGATTGGAGTTCAGACGAACACCTGCCATGGAAATAACAATAAAACAAGGATAGGCTCGCAACGTCTCTTCTGTGGGAGAGAGGTTGCAGGGTAGAGAAAAGGGCATCCTCCACTAAGCCACAAAGTCTATTTTGTACTCTGTCAAGGCAGGATAGGCTGTTTTTAGCAGCTCCTGCCCAGATATGGCAACAGTATTCCATCCTTGGACGTACTTGGCTTTTATATAGATAGAGAATTGCATCATTACTGAGATATCTTCTGGAGCGGTAGAAGGATCGCACCATCTTTGCAGCGACCTTGGCAACAGACTTGATCTACGTGTTCCATTTCAGATCAGGAGTAAAGATCAAACCCAGAAGCTTGTCAAAACACGGGGCCTCACCCAGACGAGAGTCATCCATCACAATTGATGCCAGATGGGGATCAGAGCATTGATGATGTAAGGATAGGAGTTTGGTTTTAGATGCATTAAAGGTAACCAGCCACGTCTTCCCCCACTGAACCACGCGCTCGAGATCAGAGGAGAGAGAATCAAAGAGAGCTTTGTCATTTACAGCCTTTGATGTGTTGCTGTAGATGGTTGTGTCATCAGCATAGATGTCAACGAATGGTTTAAGTATGTGTTTAGGGAGATCATTGATGTAGATCAGGAAGAGAGTTGGGCCCAGGATTGACCCTTGAGGAACTCCAGCATTAATACTGTGGGCCTCTGATTTTTGTCCATCAACCACTACTCTTATGAACCTATCAGAGAGAAATGATTTAATTATTGAGAAAACATTTCCAGTTATACCGTAGCGGAAACCTTGTGAAGTAGGCCTTTATGCCATACCTTGTCGAAGGCCTTTGATATGTCAAGAGCAATTGTCCTAGAAAGGAAGCCTTTGCCAAGAGATTCACTAATCCTATGAGATATAACCATTAGCACATCTGCTGTAGATCTAGCAGAACGGAAACCATATTGCATATCACTAAGAAAGTTATTTCTGCTGAGGTGGTTGACTACTTTATTTAATATGGATTCCAGCAGCTTACTCATGATGCACAGGAGACTTATTGGTCTGTACTGAGAGGGAGATGACTTATCACCTGAATTCTTAAATACAGGGCAAACTGATGAGGTCTTTCAGAGTGTTGGAAAGCACTTCTCCTTAAGGCAACGCTTAAACAGTTTTGTAAGTATGGGAGCAAGTTCTGGTTGAAGCTTTTCTAACACTATAATTGGGATGTTGTCAGGGCCAGTTGCTTTACTGGAATCAAGGTTCTTAATTAGCTTGGCGAACTCATGCACAGATATTTGTATGTTACCTAGCTTGTTCTGTGTTATAGGAGGAAATATGAGGAGTTGATGGCCTTCGTCGCATAGGGTAGAATTAGCTGCAAAGTTCTTGGCAAATAGTTTGGCCTTGTCTGAAGCTGACGAGATGACCTCTGGTCCATTGATAATGATTGGGATAGAACGCACACTTCTGTTCAGGATCCTATTTGTTATTTGCCAAAACTGATAGGAACCAAGCCGCTGATCAGCTACCTTGGATTTAACAGACTGGGCATATAGTTCTCTTGCATTTTTTCTTACTCTTTTACAGTGGTTGCTGGCAGTCCTGAAAGCAGCTTTAGTCTCAGTGCATCTATTACATAGGCAGCTATGAAAAAAGTGATTTCTGTGCGCGATGGCAGCAGCACAATCTGGGGAGAACCATGCTGGCTGTTAGGTTTTTGTTGGAATTTTTTAGATGGTATGAATCGGTCTATACCTACAATTAACCATTCGGTCAGATCTGATACTATAGAGGACACATCCTTTTTAAACATGGAATGCAGAGGTAGATCAGATATAAATGTACGGAAGCTATACCAGTTAGCCATGGAGTATCGGTATACAGTACGGTGAAGGGGTACGTCTGAGGACTTATTACATTTCATTTTTATCTTAAATTATATAGAAATCAGTTCCAACTTTTCAGAAAGTTTTACAAAAATCCAAAGCATTCTGTTACATTTTTACTCATATCATGTTTAATGTTTGTGCAAAATTTCAAAAAATTCCAAGGCGTAGTTAAAAAGAAAAGTGCTGAAATAGTGATAACCTCTGTATCTTAAATGATAAATTCCTAACACATTTCAATTCATATACTTGTTCCTATATCGCTATTGACATCACTATGGATGGCAAGAATAACATAAATACCCCACATAAAAGGTTCATGGTGATCCTTGTGGCAGTAATCACTTTACCATCATAATAGAAATCACTCCATCGGTGATAAAACATTCTACTGGAAAATAAATGAGATGGATTGGCAACAATTTAAAGTATTGTGTAATATAAGACTCATCTATAATTCAAAAAGGTTAGATACAATGAAACACTTCATAGAAATTTTAATCATGCTAGCAAATTAAACAATACCAAAAACCTCCCCATCAAACAAACACAACTCACCCTGGTTTAATAACGGATGCAAAATAGCAGCCAAATTACAATTTGCAAATTCAATAAAAAATCCATTACTAGAAATCTAAACTGATATAAACCACTCAGAGCAAAGACTCGGAAAATAATCAAATTGGCAAAAACAAAACCTATTTGGCAAAACGTTCTAAACAAAATAACCTTCTCCACCAAAACTGCCACAGTTTGGAAAATGATCAGGAAAATTACTTGAAAAAATCAACTACAATCAACCACTGTATAAAAAACAATGAGATCATAAATATTGCACATGCACGTGCAAATTCTCGGCAAATTCATCCCCTTACAACTTAATGCAGAATTTCACAACTTCAAAATAAAACCAGAAATTAAACTTAAACTCTGACAACATTGAAAACTATAATAATGGAAGCCAAACAAAAATCACACATCTCTGCGATTGGCTTGGATGAAACTCACTATGAATTTCTTAAACAATTCCCATCAAAACCATTAAACAACTTATCAAACACTGATCTTACATCTGGAAAAGTAGTAATATCCCTCAATCATGAAAACTAGCCAGCATCATTCCCATAAATAAACCAGGATAAAACAAACTTTATTCAACCAACTAGCTGAGGTACCCGGCATTGCCAGGTTGTATTTGATATATTTGAATATTCTGTCCTCATACATAATTATCTTATTGATCAAATAAAACATGAATTCATAATGGCTTCTTTTTCCACCGCATGAGGTAGGAGCAGTAGGTGCATTTTATTTTATGGAGGTCTCACCAGTAGCACTAATCTTCTATCTTTTGGTCGTTCTTCTTTTAAAATATAATATGTAAGAATCTATATATTATTATTTTATAGCATAGTGCATATCTGAAAACTGTTAAATCTCCTTTTGTTCTAACTATTTAATGTACAATATATATAAAGATGACATTAGTAATCTATTCTGTTAATCTAATTATTAAAATTTAGTTTCCAGCAGTGCATATCGGAACACTCAGATATGTACCTGTAGCATTAATTTTGAAGAGCCTCTGCATAAACATTTTTGGTGTGACCTCTAACAGGTGTGTAACTGTAGAGTTTTGTAGGACTTCCAATGCGTGAGCAACCAACATACAACTAGCCATGAGAAAAGCAAGGTGTCTGAAGATTAACTCCAACAACATTGAGGATTTGTCTTTGAGCTTTATTTATAGAAATAAACTAATTTTTATTGGAAAATTGTAAACACTTAAACTGAAATGGCATGTCAGAAGGAATCAGGAGAATCCGAGGAATTAACACAGATTTACTTTTAAGATTTCCTTGTTATTATAATAGCGTCCAGAAATTAGTTTTCAAAGATTTTATTCCTAACCGTATGTCATTACATGGTTTTAAGTTGAATCAAAATTTCTTAATAATATAATTGGAGTTTCTTCCTTCAATATCATATTATGGTGTGGCATTCCTAGTGGTTGTAGTGAATTCTACAGAAAATTCTACTGCCTGATCTTCATTAATAGCACAATCAATTGAGTGATAATTCTTGCAAAAAATTATAATTGATCATATCAACAGCATCATTTATATGGGCCAAGGCTGCTCTTTCACGTAGCCATCCAACATTGCGGAAATTTTTAGCAATAATCTAGTAAAACCTTAATCATCAGATTATCAATTGAATTTACCGTCTGGCCACATAGTAATTTATGCAATTGAAGATCTCTATTCACTGTTATAGAACCAGTGCCAATGAAAAGGTGATTTGGAAAAAAATGCTGCTGACTGATTATCAATAATGTGTTCTCATAATAATATTCTCCAAACTGAAAACCAAAAACGTGATCACCACACAGTATTGCAGAAGTGCCAGATTTTCAGATCACATTTAAAATGGAAAGAAACGTTTGGTTCCCAAGGACAGCAGCATTTTGTTTGATAGATAAACCACTTATTGCAGATAAGTGCATTTTGTTAAACCTATCTCTCTTTTTTACCATTCTATGGGTAACTTATAGTAATATAATTAAATATTAATAATGTAAAATTCTGGTGTAGAATGATTTCAGAATACGATGTAAAAAGAATAGAATTATACTTACAATATCGTAATGATTTATCAACTTCTGCTTTAGGTGTATCAGAATTTTGGGGGAATTTTTGACACCCCTAACACAAAACTGCGAATAAAATATAAAAAACTCGTAATTTCTCTTTTTAAAGTGGGTTGTTTATTTTCTTTATAAAATATACTTTCAAAACAAACTATTAAAGTTGTTTAAAAAATAATAGAAATATTATTTTTTATTTTTTAAAAAACAGTGTTTACAAAGTGCCGGTGCGCCGTCATGCAGCCATTTTTTTTTTTTACGTAATGAAATCAATTGAATTTTACAAGTTAAATATTTTTCAATTTTTAAACTTTTAAAATCTATCAAAAGTTTTCTATTGGTTCAATTTTTACGATATTTTCAGGGTCAATGTGAAATTTTATGCTCTTTCCAAAAAACCAAATATATTTTAGACAAACTTTTCTTTTAAATTCACCCCCCATTTTGAAATGTCTATTAAAATTTAAATAATTAATTTATGTACATAAGTTTTATATATCACAAATTGAAGATAAAAGATCAATAATTAAATATTCTAATTTAAAACCAAAAAGAAAAAGTGTTTTGTTGGAAATTTACCTGTAAAGTCCAAAGTTTAAAACCTTTTTTTTTTTAAACCATGTTGATTTGTTTTTTTTGTTTTTTTAAGTGGAAGCTTATGTTATGCTTAGAACGTCAAGTAAATATCGAACACTTACGACAATTTTTTCTATTTCATTCAGTGTTTTCTTTTCTTAGATATTAAAAAAAATTCACTCGATAAAGAAGTATTAAAATATATCAATCAAAAACTCATGTATTTCATTAAGAGGATAAAAAAAATAAAAAAGTCGGTAGACTAGTTTTTTTGTTTAACGGCAAAACTTATAAGTGAATGTGTTCATTTTTTAGCTACGGAGGCCCCAAAATACTAATTTTGGTTTACAACACGCAATAGAAAGAGACATTAATTGTAACCCTTAGAAGTCATCGGAAGATAAACGTGAAGAACATCAGATATTTGTCTCCCTTTATTTGAACAGTGAAAAAAATCTGAGTTCGCGTTTTTTTTTTTTTATCCTTGTTTTAAAAAAAAAAGTATTTTATCTAAAAAGGACATGGAATATAAGTATAAATATGGATAAATTTTTAACAATGAACAATGGAAGTACTTATTGAATAGTATTTTTTATAGGTAAGTGATTTTTTGGAATTTATATATATTTTTTATAATCGAAGTAAGTAAAATTTTGTTGATTTTCTTTTTTAAAGATTTAAAAAAATAAATATTGCATAATTTGCTATTAAACCTGTCATTTTTAAAAATTTTGGTCTTTGCTCATTTAATTAAAAAAAATTTGTGTTTGAATTACATTTTTCAAGAAGTTATAAGTTTCGACAGTCTAAATATTCCAGTGTTTACCACAAATTTTTACTGACGATTTCTGACACTGCTACTGCTGCTTTGCACTTCTACCGTGGAGGCGTGGATGAACATAAAATTCATAAAATTTATTGTTTTTGAGCTAATTCAAATTTTATTGAATTTCATTTTAAAATAATAGGCAAGAGAACTTGTTTATGTTTAAATGATTGCTTTCGTGTCAACCTTTCATTGGTTGATTTTAAGTCTCGTGGCAGTTTTTGGATTGTAAATGTCGACTTTTATAGGTTTTCAGATATGCTGACAATGAATATCACAGATTTGGAGCTAATGAATCGTTTACCAGATATGAAACATATGATATCCAATTTAAAATCTAATGTAATCCCTGTCAGCCATTTTGTTTTCACAACTGTGTAGTTAATAATGTGCATGCGTATAACTGAAACAGATGACAAAGCAAATATTTTTCATCCTCCCACCCAAATAGAAAAAAATGGAGGTGTTTATTTTGAAAGCTGTTCTTAATATAGGGAGGTTGGGAGTGTTTAATCAGAAAGCTGTTATGCATGTGCATTACTCAGTTGTGAAAAAATGGCTGCCAGGGATTTCATTAGATAACAAAAGTTTTCATATCTTAAACGACTTATCAGCCCCAAATTTAACTGTAATATCCATTGTCAGCATACCCAAAAATTTATAAAAGTCGACATTTTGAATGTGAAGTTGTAGTTTATGTAAATAAATACCGAAAAACAATTATTTAAAAAGTGTCATTGGAATTAATATTTATTTTCTCAAAATTTAATGATTATTATTATTTTAGTGTTATGTGACCAGTAGTTTAAAAGTTTATCTGTTAAATATTTACACAGATACATCTAATGTTTTATCTATATAGATTATCCAATAGCATTAACCAGTTGAAAAACTATGGCATGCATGGTAAATAATACATTAGTCTAGTATATAGAATAAAACAACCTATTCACCAACTCTCAATGTGGCTTTCAAAATCAAAGATCCACAATAAGTCATATAGTCACATTGGAAATGTCCATAAGGGAGGCAAGCGTTCATAAACAACATCTTCTAGCTGTCATTTTTGACTTGAAAAAGACTTACAAGAACACTTGGAAGTATGGCATCATGAAAGACCTATGCAACATGGGATTGGAAGGGAGGCTTCCGAGTTTCATTAAATCCTTCCTCACAGATAGAAATTTCAGTATTGGTTCAACTCTGAGAGAAATCCAAAAACAAGAAGAGGATGTCGCTCAGAGAAGCATACTATCAATAACCCTCTTCAACCTCAAAATCAATAGTATTAACAACAATCCTGGAATCAATAACTATTTATTTGTTGATGATTTCTGTATTACTTCTACATCTAGAGCAGAGCACCAACTGCAACAAGGAAGCAATAAAATAATTGGCCTACTGTAAATGGCTTTAAAATTTCTAAAACCAAAACAATGTGTATATTTTTGCCAACTAAAGAAAATGCATAATGAACCAACATTGAAACTAGATAGAACAAAAATTCCCCTAGTTGACTAATGTAAATTTCTAGGAATCCTTTTTTACAAAAAACTAAATTCTATTTCACATATATAATACCTGAAAGAGAAGTGCTACAAAACCCTAAAACTGCTTTGTGAGGTTGCCAATAAAGATTGTGGTGCTGATTCACAAACACTATTAAACCTGTATAGAACTCTAACTTGATATAAACTTGACTATGTCTACTAGAGCAACCAGAAAATCTTACATGAAAGTGCTAAATGCAGTCAACCACAAAACCCTAAGACTTATTTGAGAGTCTTTATGTTGAATCCTATGAACCACCACTAAAACTCTGATGCCAAAACTTAAGTAATATTGTAATCTATCTATATGTCTATAAAAGCAAAAATGTGTGTGGACACTAGGAACAGTTTTGATTGGCTAATCTAATAATCAAAACTCCTCATAAACGATGATATCAATCGACTTAATTTCAGCATCAAATGAAAGACAATAATTTATTGTTAATCTTGGAGGGGGCGGGTTAATGTTTTTCTAAGTGAACGTTTACGAAATAAAATTATACAAAACTACCCCCAAAAGAAATTGTATATACAAAAATTGCCATTTACATCTTACATCTGGTTTCTATAGCAACACACCTGCACACACATATACGCTTTTTTTTTAAACCTAAATCATAACCACGCCTCATTTTTTTAAATAAATCGTTTTTAATCATCTCTCAAGATGGAGATATTTTGTATTTATCGGTATATTAGATGATCTGTTTAAATTTTAAAATGCACATTTTTTCCTATTTTCTTGGTGGACCTTTAAAAAAATACAATCATACGAAACTAACCCAAAACATATTGAAAATACGAAAACTGTCGTTTAAATGTAACTCTTACGAAAAAAAATTATCATAAAATTTCATGCAATAACAACTTTTTTGAAAAAAATATTTTTCTTTTTTTTTTTCATTTTTTTCTTCACATTTTCCTTGTGGGTGGGAGTTAATTTGATGATTATTAAAACATTGTATTATTTAGTAGAAGCATAAGAACACTTTGAACGTTATAACAAAAAAAAAAAAACAGGCATAAATTACTTTAACTTTGACATGAATTGTTGCCTCACCTCCCCAAATTATTTTGCCCTTTTCTTTCTTTCATTTTATTATTTTTCTATTTACAGACTCAACTCAATCAATATTAAGATTTAAGAAATATTATTTTTTAATTTTTAATTTAAACAAACGATTGATTGTAATTTCGTCAGTCTATTTTGCATTACTTTCATTACACTTATATTACAGCTGTTAATTTTGAGAACATTCCTATTATGCCAAAAAAAGAGAAAATCATTGATAAGTGTGTCGCAACATCAACTAATGCAAAGAAGGCGCATGGCACAACAATCAACAATTACTGTGCCCTACAACACAGCAGAACAGCCAGGGGATGCCAGGGTCGTATTTGTTGAAAATGGTGATTTGGATCATTCGGCTGGGAGTGGTTCTTCCTTCATTGCAGATTCAGATGCAATTGGTGATAATTCAAATTTGCCTAGGCCTTCGACAAGTAGTTTTTCAATCGCAGCATTAGACGGTGCACTGCACGCCAATCTCCCCATTTACCCAAATGAAAAAAGTAAAATCCAGGTTGTTTCTTAAGCTTCAATGGACGAAGACCCAAGAGAAAGTTATTTTGAAAGACATGCTTCAAGTTCGGCTGAAGAGCAATGAAAGAATCGTCTTAAAAGAAAGGCATTTGGTCAGTCGGCTGCACGCACTTCCGAAACCGAAGAACAATGAGACAGATGTTTAAGGAGAAATGCTTTAGCCATGTCCACTGCACACGCTTCAAAAAATGTAGAGCAACAAGATGGATGGAGGGTCAGATACAATATAGAGTCAATTTGGACGGGCATTCAAGAATAACAAAATCACGTTGGTCTTTAAAAGCATTCAACTATATTCCCTCTTCTAATTATGCTGAACACCCTGACATAAAAATAGGCTTTATGTATAAGAAATGCTTCCATTGTCTCACGAAAAGATGGCCAATTGAGCCAGCGGGAATATGCTGTTCAAATGGCAAGGTGAAACCGTGGCCTTCGTTATAAAGATGGCCGGCCAGCTGAAAAAAATGACGTCATCGCCGAGGTCCCAACAAGCAAGATATGTGGAACTCTTAGACTGTCAATAATGAACAGTAATTTTTACAGACAGCGTTACAAAACTTCAAAATTGGATTAAAATAAAGAAAGAACACGGTGATTTATACTGAAACTCATCTAATATTAATAATAAAAAACAAAACAAAAAAAACACAAGTTATTTGTTTAAGTATATTAGCAATTGAATATTTCGTTGTATTGATTTTAAAGATTAGAATGCGTTCTTTAATTACTTATAAATTACATTTTTTTTACTTTTTAGTGAAGGAACACGATTTGATTTGAAATAAACTTGAAGTTTATTTAATATAATTAAATGAAAATCATGCATGTAAGATTATGAATATTTGAAGCAGAACACAAGCAAAACATTTGATATGAGTTAAGACAATAAACAAATATTAAAATTAAACTTTTTTTTTTAATCAAAATGAATTTTTTTTTTTAATCAAAATGAATATTTTTTAATCAAAATGAATATTTTTTAATCAAAATGAACCACAATATTTTTTCAAAAACAATATTTTTAATAAATTCATGAAATATTGCACAGTAAAAAAATAATTAACCTAAAGAAAAAATCATGTTTCTTATTTAAGATTATTTCACCACATAACAAAAATAACATGCAAAATCATTTTTTTATATCCATATTTTTAGTTTATTAAAATACGTGGGTTTGTATTACTGTACACATAGATTCGAAAAAGTTGTCAAAAAACAAATATATAACAAATAAATGTTATCAAAGGCAAGATAAGTTACATTTCTGCCAAACTGGATATATTTTTTGTGTTTTTATTCAATGTAACATGTTTATTCAGCTCGAAAAACATACAGTGTTTACCAATGTATTCGAAAATTCAAGATGGCGTCTCACACCCTCTTTAACACGGTAAGTTTGGAAAAAGGTGTTATAAATAAAAAAACTATTCAAAATACTATTAAAAACCCGCCGAATATATGTCAACCTATGTCACGGTAACATATATTGAGCTAGTTTTTAACAGTATTTTATCCGGTTTTTTATTTATAACATCTTTTCCCACACTTACCGTGTTAAAGAGAGAATCAGACGCCATCTTGAATGTTCCAATACATCGGTAAACACTGTATGGTTTTCGAGCTGAATAAACATGTTACATTGAATAAAAACACGAAAAATATATCCAGTTTGGTAGAAAAGTAACTTATCTTGCCTTTGATAACATTTATTTGTTATATATTTGTTTTTTGACAACTTTTTCGAATCTATGTGTACAGTAATACAAACCCGTTACTTTTCTACTAAACTGGATATATTTTTCGTGTTTTTATTCAATGTAACATGTTTATTCAGCTCGAAAAACAGTGTTTACCGATGTATTCGAAAATTCCAGATGGCGTCTGATTCTCTCTTTAACACGGTAAGTTTGGGAAAAGGTGTTATAAATACAAAACCGGATAAAATACTGTTAAAAACTCGCTCAATATATGTTACCGGGACATAGGTTGACATATATTCGGCGGTTTTTTAATAGTATGTTGTATAGTTTTTTATATATAACACCTTATCCCAAACTTACCGTGTTAAAGAGAGAATCAGGCGCCATCTTGAATTTTCGAATACATCGGTAAACACTATGTTTTTCGAGCTGAATAAACATGTTACATTGAATAAAAACACGAAAAATATTTGGTAGAAAAGTAACTTATCTTGCCTTTGATAACATTTATTTGTTATATATTTGTTTTTTGACAACTTTTTCGAATCTGTGTACAGTAATACGTTAATGAAATGAAATGAAAAGACCACGAGTGAACGCGCGTTTTTTTTTAGTTTAGTTTCATATATATATATATATATATATATATATAAGTATTTTTAAATTTTATCTTTCTAGCTTTATAAAAAAGTTTAAAAATTTTATCAGCCGGCATAATTCATTTTTAAATATTGAAAAATTTCAGGAAAATTAATTTTTGCTAGATTTTTAAAACACGTGTTTTAAAGAATCGATGTTGTCTCGCATTTTCATTAGTTTTGTATGCTGTAAAAAATTTTTTTTCAATATTAGCAATTTATTTGAAGCTTCTTCTTTTGAATGGTAAAAAATTTAGGATGATAATATTGAATTAAATTATAGTTACATCGTGTTAAATACAGGGGGGGAGCACGTTAAAACTTACTTTGCTGAATGGAGATGGTGTAAAATCTTTTTTTTTTTTTACTGCATTAAGATTCTTTATCTTTCGGAAATGAAAATACTGTCACTTTTTGGTCCTTTATGATAATTTCCTCAGCAATTTGGAACGATGCACCGTGAAGGCATTTTAATAAAAAAAGAAATATTACACTGACTCCAAGACGTTACGAGTGCCTACCGGTGACTACCGGTGTCACCAGTAAGGACTATCCGTGATGACGTCAGCAGATTAAATCATTTTTGCCCACCGGCCATCTTGTCTTTTAAGACGGTCTTGGTGAAACTCCCACTTCTTGAAGAACCTCCACAACCGCTACGACGCTTGCTCACAGGTTCAAATCCTGAATCAAGAACCTTCATGAAAGAAATAAGATACTATAATTGCACATTTCAGATCACAGCTTTCGGATTCAGTTACCAATATGAAAGGGGGTTTATGCCAACATTCAAAGTACAGGGGCAAGTCTACCATTTGATTGGATCTCTTCAGCCAACTGAAAATGAAAAAAATTGTGTCAAAGTTCAAAATATTTCATTTTTACGTTTTCTACCAAATAACTATGCCAATTTGAAGTGTAAAGCCTCGAAATTTGAGATACAGGGTAACCGGATGTGAGGAAAATTTTTTTATTGGCTTTGACCCAGAAAAATAACTGCTAAAGGGTCTAGACCATCATCCGAGCAATGCCAGATCGATATGCTAGTATTACAATAAAACTTAAGTAATATTGCAATATTACAATAAAACTTAAGTAATATTGTAATATTACAATAAAACTTGAGTAATATTGTAATATTACAATATTACTTAAGTGATATTGTAATATTACAATAAAACTTAAGTAATATTTTAATATTACAATAAAACTTAAGTAATATTGTAACAATACAATAAAACTTAAGTAATATTGCAATATTACAATAAAACTTAAGTAATATTGTAACATTACAATAAAACTTAAGTAATATTGCAATATTACAATAAAACTTAAGTAATATTGTAACATTACAATAAAACTTAAGTAATATTGTAACATTACAATAAAACTTAAGTAATATTGTAACATTACAATAAAACTTAAGTAATATTGTAACATTACAATAAAACTTAAGTAATATTGTAATATTACAATAAAACTTAAGTAATATTGTAACATTACAATAAAACTTAAGTAATATTGCAATATTACAATAAAACTTAAGTAATATTGTAATATTACAATAAAATTAAATTACAATTAACAAATGCAGTCCATAACTTCATTTTCAAATCCAAAAAAAATCTATTTGAGCCAAAGAAAAGCCATAAAATCACCAGAAGAACACACAGGTATTCCAATCTTCAACATTCGTATGATTGAACTAAACAAGCTCAAAAAAAAAAAAAAACTCATCCATTAACCGATCAAAAAAAACTTCTCAACATTTACAAAAAATACCCAAACCATTTGTGCATCTACGCAGATGACTCCAAAGACAGTAATAGATCTGGATGTGAAGCAGTATCCAATAACATTATTACAGAAATGACTAGGGGATTACATTTCAATTTTTAGCACCAAAACTACAGCTATAGATTTGGCTCTAGATCTCATGTATGATTACTCATCTGATAAATTTTCAGACTCTCTATCAGTATTTTAATCTTTAAAGAATCAAAACTTAAATAACCTGCCATCTACTACAAAGTATACTCTCTCTCTCAAAGCAAAAACATCAAATTTTGCTGGATCCGCAGTCATTTCAGATTTCAAGGAAATGAAAAGGCTGACATGGCTACCAAAAACTTGCTAAAACTTAATGTAAGTAATATGAAAATTCCATACGCAGATTACAAACCACTAATTTATAATATTATGAATAAATGCCAAGATGATTGGAATACTTATCAAAACAATAAACACTTTAAAATTAACGCATACTTAAAGAGAAGAAACCAAGGTTCAGAGAGTCACACAAGAAGTAAATAGTTTTATCTGATATTCACATAGGGCGCACATAATCTATTCTTTCCTTCTGGAGAATGAAGATCCTCCAGAATCCTCAGTGTGCTAAGAAAACTTTACTGTAAAGCATTTCCTTCTAAACTGTAGATATTTCACACATATTCGTTCAAACAACACAACATAATTATTTGAAAAAATAAACCCTAACACAATTTTAACTTTCCTGAGAAAGTAAACTTGTACAAGAAACTATAACCCTAACCTAATCTAACTTGGTTCAATAAATGATCTAAGGAGTCTGACTTGATCTAATGAATGATTCAAAGAACCTAACTTACTTTGACAAATAATTCTACCCCCACGACCCCCCCACCCCAAACTGTTCTAATTCAATAAAAGATTTGGCACCCTGCAGTGATTAATATGGCATACACCAATCAACTAACCAATGAAAATTAGCCAAAATCTTATCTTTTTGAGCTGGACGGTGCAAAAATCCCACTAAGTTTACAAAAACTATAGTTTGGAAATCAAAACTTAATGAATTGTTTTGAAAATTCCAGTGCGTAAGTTTTTTTTTTTTTTAAGCAAAAAAGAAAAATGATAATTTGAAAAGAAAGGGAATAAAGATCACTTTTAAGCTGATGTTGATGTTGTGCAGGTGTTTTTAAAAAGCTACACAGAAGAGATTTCAAAATTGAAAAAAACAAAAAAAAACTAATAGCATAAAAGAATTTTCTTTTTTTATCTAACAAACAGCATATGATGCATATTCAGCACTTTAGAAAATTATACTGAAAATGTTCAAAGTAGTTAATACGGATCACAAGCAAAAACTTTATTTAAATTGTGAAAATTAAGCCAGGATTTTGCACTAAGCATCTAATTAGCTTAAAAAAATAGAAAACTTATGTGCAAATTTTCCACACATTTTCACTTTCATCTATCAAGAAGTATATCTTAAATATAATCAAAATAATTTCTTCCGTTTATCTTCTAGAAGGAAATATTGCCTCCCATTATCTGAGCATTGTGAAGTTTGGATTACCTTGATCACTTTTATGACAAGAACATAATCTTGTCATTTCGTGTCCAGTTAAATCAATTTGTAAGACTGTAAAAAAACAACTTGCAAATCTTTCTCTTCCATAATTAAGTGAATCAAAATTAACTGAATCAATGTCAACCAACAAAAATAATGGGTATTGAGATTTGGGAAAATCTTTTTAATCGGTTTTCGGCCAAAAATTTGGCTGTCAAGGGGTCAAAGTTATACGATTTGATCTTTGAAAACTCTACCAAACTCCTCCGCAAATTTTGGGTCTAACACTTGAAATTTTAGATATAGGTTACTTGGACATGGATCTAACTTTATAATTTGGTTGTAGCCCAAAACAATAAATGTTAAGGAGTTATAATTGGGGTCAAAGTTTTAAAAAATTTGACCTCTGCGGTCTCTACCAAATTACTTAGCCATTTTTTGGTCTAAACATTTGAAATTTTACATAAAGTGTATTCAGACATAGGGCAAGCTTTTTAATCGGTTATTTTTGCTGAACATTTGGCTTCCAAGAGGTCAAAGTTCAGAAGATTTGACCTTTGCGATCTCTAGCAAAATATTCAGCCAATTTTGGGTCTAAACATTTGAAATTTTACATAAAGGGTATTCAGACTTTCAGCAAGCTTTTTAATCAGTTTTTGGAGCGAAAATTTGGCGGGCAAGAGGTAAATGTTAAAAGAGCTGATCTTTGTAGATTCTGCCAAACTCCTCCGCCAGTTTTGGATCCAAACATTTGAAATTTTAGACGTAGGTTACTTGGATATGGGCCAGACATTTTAATTTAATTTGAGCCCAAAGCAATAAATGTTTAAGGGTCAAAATTGGGGTCAAAGCAAAGAAAAATTGACGTCTGCGGTCTCTACAACTTTTCTCTATGGTAGTTAAGGTAGCCTATTATATAGAATGGCATTACCATACATATGCACACTTTTTAATATATACATATGCACATAAAGTTATTAACAGTACATAGGGCCCGTGCAAATCCGGGCTGACTTGCTAATATATCTATAAAAGTGACCAATAAGAAGCGACATACATCACTTCCAACTCAAGTCATGAGTCAACAGTGTTTTCCTCTCGACTATAACCAGCTTGCAATGAACATTGTCTCATCCCAAAATACAGGTAAGGACTTCATTTCATTACAGTATAAGTAGGACGAAGGGTGGGGGTGGGGGTCCAAATAAAAGGAAAAAATTGTACAAATTCACACATTTAAATTTGACAGAAAACTAAAATCTCTCGTGTGGATGGTACTGAATCTGTTGAGTGAGATAAAAAGAAAAATCCCAAATAGTAATTATTTTGAAATATAAATGTAAAAATAAAATGAAGCAATTTTATTGAAAATTTTATTAAAAATATGTCAATTGGAAATGAACATTTCAAAATATGGTCATCAATTGCACTTTTAAGGGAAAAATGCCTTTTTTATCAATCCGAAAAAGTATTTTGTGTTTTTGTTTTTATGTTATAAAAATCAAATATTTGTTTTCTTTCTGTAATACAAACTTTCATTTCTTTTTTTTTTTTTTTCGTTTACAAATCAGCTTTATAACATTCACTTCTTTCACTCACAAGACAATGTTTTCAAAAAATACCAGATGATTGTTTATGATGAAAGCCAGGTAAATGTTGACAAGTTATTTTTCCGGCTCCTTCTCCTTTGTTAGTTCACCATGCAAGAAAAGATTAATGAAACTTCTACCAAGAGAGCACACTAAAGAAAAATCATTTGATTTTGCTTGACAATTAAAATCTGGATCCTTCTACAGTTTCTTTAGGCTAATATTCTCATTTGTATTAATAATAATGCATAAAAAATTTCTTTAAGTACAGAGAAAATGTCTGCTTGACATTTGAACTTGAAAATGAAACATTTTATATTAAGACGATTCTTGACATTTGAACTTGAAAATGAAACATTTTATATTAAGACGATTCTTGACATTTGAACTTGAAAATGAAACATTTTATATTAAGACGATTCTCGACATTTGAACTTGAAAATGAAACATTAAGACGATTTCAGTAAGTTCTGTTGTGACAAATTTCAGCAGATGTTGAAAAACTGGAAAGATGAAATTTCTGATAACATGAAATTGTGAAAATGATTGTGCACAGATGGAGGAAACGCATAGGAAGCAGAAGGAATTATTCCTCCAAAATATAAAGTTTCTATCACGATACATTCTCTCAGTCTTGTATCTCGATCTCTTCTAAAATGACTATTATTTTCAATATCGAAACTTCTAACTCTCTACATATATAAAGAGAGGAAGACATTTCTAATAGTATGTAGTCGAAAAGAGATGATTTCATAAACAGCTTCTGCTGCTTTCAAACACAAGTCTCCATCATTTGCAACCAGTATTCATCCTGTATGCCAGTATCCATTTTCAAGTAAACTTATATATTTCTTTTTTGTTAAAAATTAAAATGCCTAGTGACAAGGAAGCAAGATCTACAGTTTGAGTAGTATATATATATATCTATATATATCTATATATATCTATCTATCTATCTATATATATATATATATATATATATATATATATATATATATATATATATATATATATATATATATATATAAGTATATATGTAACACGACTACCCATGAGCTAGGTAGAGAAAGTAGTACTAACAATAACTGATAGTCATGGAAACAACAACGATGATAGCTGTCTTTTTCATGAAAATGGGTTAGACAAATATACAAGGGATGTTCCAAAAGTAATGCCTCCTATTTTTTATTTCGTCTTAATGGATCTGAGGAGATTGCAAATTGCTTTGATGACTGAACTAATGTATTTGACCTGAAAGTTCCATCTTTCTGTTGCAGAGATTAACAGTGCGAAACTCTTGTCATGGACGTGTATCAGAAGCAGAGATGCGTCATTGAATTCCTCCATACAGAAAAAAATTGAACCAATCAATATTTACCTGTGTCTGTTAAACGTTTACGAGGTTAGTGCAGTTGATGCCATCACAGTTGGGAAATGGGTTCATCGACTTAAGAGTGGCGACAGTGATATGAGTGACAAAGCATACTTTTACAATCGAGCCATTATACGAGGTAAAAGTGCATTAAGAAAAATAAATTATGGAGCAGAAAAGGTTGTTCGTTTTAATGGTATCATTCCCGTCTTCGTAGCTCTTCAATGGTTTGACTTTTTTGTTAAAAAATAAGAGACCTTACTTTTGGAACAATTCTCGTTGTTGAATGGAATGACGGAATGCAGGTTTATGCTACATGTAAAACTCAAGGCAGTGTTGTTTTGACAGTTTGTGATTTAGGAAAGTTGATATAGAATTAATAAAATAAATTAAAGGTTGTGGGTTAAAAAGAAATGTGTAAAAAATAGATGTTGATAAATGCAGTGAATTGATTTGAATACGTTCATGAATAAAACTCGATTCCATGAGGCAAAGATGCCTTGTACTTTGGGGCCCTGGTAGAAAGCCTGCTCTACATAAATCTTGTAAAAAACATCAATAAAAATAAAGTAATGAAGAACTGTTGTTTAACATGCTGGAAAAAAGAATCCTACAAAGAATGATCAATTTCTAACATAAATGCTGCCTTTTCAGTTTTATGTAATACGACATCTTGATGAGCTTGACACTAATTTCCTCAACGAAGTTAACATGCCTACATGACACATAATGATAAGATCCAACGTCATGCATAGCCATTTCGAGTACTTTACAAATTCTTCATATGTGAAACTTGAGTAAGAAATGAAGAAAAGAACCCTGTTACAAATGTCTGTTTGGTGCACCTTATAGGCAGCCAGAAAGATATATATATATATATATATATATATATATATATATATATATATATATATATATATATATATATATATATAATACAATGTTGAGGCATATACTATTACCTTCCATCCCTTTTGTAAAAGATCTGAATGCCAAAAATGTGATGAAAAAAAGAATCATTTTAAAAATTTCATTTGACATCACTAATGTGATGAACATGAAACTTGAATTAAAATAAAATTTCTTGGCCTTTGTGTTAAGATCCAAATATATTAGTTCTATTCTGACAGTCTAATAATATCATGAAATCTGCATTTGAGCCGGACTTCTATACAATGGAAATATGTCACAAACTCTTCCAAGTTTTTTTAAAATAGATTCGCATAGAATCAGATAAACTTTGAAACAACATTAACTAGAAGACTTAGATAACAAGTTTCACTTTGAAAGATGCAGCTGTGAACTTTTCACACATGCCATTGCTATATAATAAATGCTAATAAAATATATTTAGTTTAATATTTCATTGCAGTTTCGTGGCATCACTGATCTTTAGAAGTGTATCTAACTGGCATCAAATAAAAAGCGAACTTAAAAAAATGAACACTTTTTATAACAACTCATTTTTTTATTTTTACTTTTTTACAGATAATTTTTATTTATGTTTAAGCAAATATGGATTTATATATCTAAATTTAACCATAAATTCTTGTTCTTTTATTTAATAATTTTATTTTGTTATAGAGGTCCATAATTTTGTATTATTTATCTGAAAGTAATCTACAGTTTCTACTAATTTATATTGCAACAAAATGCTAAGCTTTTTCAGCTGATATTTTTAGTTTTTTGTTCCCATATATATTTAGAAGAAATTTTTCACCCATGAAAGAGATTGGTTCTAATGCTATGCATAATGTATGTCAGTTTTAACAACTATGAAGATCAGAAATTGTTTGAAAAACCAATGAAATTGTATAATTTTATAGAATTTTATACTGTTCGTTATTATAAAATAAAAGATATAAAAAACAGATATATAAGTTAATAAAACTTTTAAAGTTGCAACACATCCTCCATATTCCAACATTACACCTATTATCATTCCCTTAAAAAACAAATGGCAGTATTGTTTCTGGCCTGATTTGGTTTTTATCAAACAATAAATTAAAAAAAAATGTTGGCATCTTGTAACTTTAACCATATATATGTATGAAAAAGAAAACCCCAAATTATGTCTAAATATTATTTCCATTATATATATATATATATATATATATATATATATATATATATATATATATATATACATATAAATATATATAAATATATATATATAAATATATATATAAATATATACATATATACAAATATATATATAAATATATATATAAATATATATATAAATATATATATATAAATATATATATATAA